>NW_028301536.1:7220000-7362500 GCF_042242905.1 Orbicella faveolata | reverse complement strand
TTATTATCATATCGCTCATATCGTTCATGCCTATACATTTCCCGAAGAAAGTTCCAGATTAAGACCATTACGTCATCAGAGATTTAACAACGGCTACGACTGATGGTAAAATAACAGAGTTTGTGTTGATCAAGTGATGTGATGTCTACAGTAACAAAAGATTCATCAAGGACTGCTTTGGAATGTGCACTGCGTTGCGATGGTAGTGCTAAGCAAACAGTTAAATTTTAAAAGTGCGGTTATAAGATCTAACAGATCTTGTTTCAGAAAAATGCTGATGTCATCATTTTTGTTGAGTATTAAGGCTAATTTTTGTAAAAGCCTCACACACTTTGGTACACTAATATCTGATGAACATTTCGGCCAAGTTTCGTTAAAATCGGGTTAATCTACATACTTTATTAATTCATTTATATAGAGGTAATTCACGTAAAAAATAAACCTCAAGATTTTGGCCTCAAAAGAAATTCACAGGTTTTGCACCCCACTAAAGTGGTTGTCAATGTGGCCAAGCTGCCAACCAATGAAACGCAACTTAGAACTCCCCAGTGAGTTTTGTGACAAAGAAGGCTACAGGAATGCTTCCCGGGAAAGGTACATTGTTTATATTTATAGGAAATCTAACATTTGGAAAGATGAAGTCTGCTGGGAAACATTCAGGAGCTTGTAAACCGAATCAGCAGATGAATGGAAAAGAAGGAAAAGGGAAAAAGAGAAATGATAGCGGAAGCTTACTCAGCTAGCCAAGCTGATTGCGGATATTTGACTTATACACATACACTAAAACTAAATGGGTAATTCATCAACCTGTTTGTTGTGCTAGAATATGGAAAAACTCTCTTCAAAGTAGAGGGTAGGGGCATCTGAAAAGGCTGCCATGCCAGATATCAACAATTATTTTCACCAGTAATTCCGTGGCAATCACCTTGTGTGCCAGAAGAGGGCAGTAGCAAAAATTTCGTAATAATATTCTTAATTCTTAATTTGGGAAATTTGGAAACGTGAAAACTGTACAAAATCGCCTAATATATCACTCAAGAGACAAGTACAATCAACAAAGGCCAAGATACATATCTCTGTGAGAAATTGCAAGACGCAAGGGATAAACAAAGGAAACGAAATTAATACATATCCTCTTTAGAGATAGGCGTGAAAATTGTTACTGCTCGTCTCATTCGTTGACAAATGCGAATTGGCTTATCACAGTTTGCAGGTGGTTGACTTGTTTTTGAAAATCACCATTTGGTGGATAACGTTCGTGTTTAAAGTTTTTAACAGGGTTTTTACAGAAAATTTAGATTAAGAATTTGGCATGAAAAAAATATTTAGGTGAAAATTGGCCCCTAGTTGTTCCAGTTTTTAACCTTTCACTCAACCATAGTTTTTAGGTGGAAATAGTTATGAAGCCTGGCAAACATCAAAGGAGCAAACAAAGATGCCAAGATTTATGTTGGAGGGTCCATGACTGTGCACAGTCTTTTGTTTTGCACTCATGTTTTTGTTCATCCTTTGTAGTCGAAGATGACCAAAGACATCTAGTTTGTTAATAAATTTCTACGGTGTGTCCGGAGGTGGCTCATGAGACCAATGCGGGCAAGGAAGTCTCTCCTACAGGTAGGGCAGAAGTGGGTAGGGGCTGTGCTGTTAGTGCTGGCGGCTTTTTCCTTGCGTACAGCTCGCTTCTCCTCGGCTTGACGGGACCTGCGTTCCTCTGCTGCGTGGGCTCCTTTGGTGATGAGTTGGCACCAGGAGGGTCTGTCGGAGGCAAGAGATGCCCAGGACTCAGTGCTGATGTTGAAGTCTTTTAGGGAGCCTTTTAGACTGTCCTTGTAGCACTTTCGCTGCCCTCCAAGTGTGCACTTGCCAGAGCAAAGTTCCCTGTAGAAGAGCTGCTTTGGAATGCGGTCATCTGGCATGCAGGAGACGTGGCCTGCCCATCTCAGCTGGGCCTTGCAAATGACGGTGATGGCACTGGGAAGGTCTGCCTGCTTCAGGACTTCTACGTCCAAGACTTTGTCCTGCCAGCAAATGTGGAGAATGTTTCGGAGGCACCGCAGATGAAAGTGGTTGATCAGCTTCTCATGCCGTCTGTATGCAGTCCAGGTTTCCCAGCCGTAGACTGAAGAGGTAAGGACTACAGCATGGTAGACTTTGAGCTTGGTATTGAGGCTGATTCCCCTTCTCTCCCAGACTTTCTCCCACAGTCTCCCGAACGCGCTGTTTGCCTTGGAGATTCTGTTGTTGATCTCAGCGTCAATGTTCGCATTGCGAGAGAGTGTGTTGCCCAGGTATGTGAAAGTCTCTACTGCCTGTAGTATCTGACCATTCATCGTTATCTGCGGCTCGTGGTACTGCTTATTCGGGGCTGGCTGGTACATTACTTCTGTCTTCTTGGTGCTGATGGTGAGGCCGAAGTTGTTGCAGGCTGTAGAAAAACTGTCCATCTCCGCTTGCATTTCTTGCTCATTGCTGGCGTTGAGGACACAGTTGTCAGCAAAGAGAAAGTCTCTAAGAATAGTTTCCTTCACCTTAGTAACAGCCTGCAGCCTCCTGGGGTTGAACAGTTTCCCATCGGACCGGTACCTGATGTTGATGCCAAGATCACAGTCCCTGAAGGTGTCAGACAGCATTGCCGAGAAAATCAAGCTGAACAACGCCGGGGCCAGGACACAACCCTGTTTGACTCCGTTGGTCACTGGGAAGGCTTCGGATGGTTCACCGTTGTTGACGACTCTGGCCATCATGCCGTCATGGAATTGGCGGACGATTGTGATGAAAGTGCTCGGGCAGCCAAATTTCTCCATGATCTTCCAGAGGCCTTCCCGGCTGACTGTATTGAAGGCCTTGGTCAGGTCAACAAAGGTCGTGTAGAGGTTGCGATGCTGTTCCATGCACTTCTCCTGGAGCTGACAAGCAGCAAAGATCATCAAAGATCATGTCATGTCATACTCTATGCATGAATTACGTATACTAACCAAAACCTTTCCATTGGTTAGTTCCTCAGTACAGAGTACACAACTGTTGTGTTTTGTGCACAGTCAAGGCCAAAAAAGCGAACAAAAGTCTACAACAAAGAAATTTGTCGGGTTTCATAATCATTTCCCTCTATTGACTATGACTCAACCCAATATTCATTTTATTGGTACCTCTCATAGGCTCACCAAAGTACTCCAGGTGTGGTTTTGACTCCTTTCAACATGGCCTTAGCTCTGTCCATTGCACAGATCCATAGATTTGAGGAAACAGTAAGTTAGAGTTGTCAACTTGATATACACTGTATATATCTCATTATTTTCCTCTTCACTTCTTGTCATTTTACTTAAAAAATAACTGACTGTAATTCAACCATCAGATATTTGACTTTCTAAAGTCAGCAGTGCTAAGGAGTTTTAAGGATGAAGACAGAAGGAAACAATCCAAATGGGTTAGAGGTAATTATTTTGTAATGATTCTACTGGTTAAGGCAAGTCACCAGGGGATGGTTAAATTAAAGTAACAGGAAGATATAAACAATACAGGGGGTTGTAATTAGCAATTTTGAATTCTTAAGGTGTAAACTTTGCTCTGTAGTTTTTTTTTGATTATTTAATTGACATTTTGGCAGGTATTTTGTTGAGTTTAAAACGTTTCTTACCTCTAATGGTTTTTTTCCTTGTCACATTGTCTTTTTGACTACCTAAGTCAGATCTACTCAGGCTTGTATTTTTAATCACTGAAAAGGTTTAATTTTGTATTTCAGAAAATATTCCAGCATGTTCCTCTGTTCAGGAACAAGTTCTGGAAACAGTTCAGAACAGGTACAAAGTAGATTCATTTAACTATCTACAATCATGGACAAAAGTCTTGGGGTAAATGTGCACTTTTGGCACTTTTGTGCACATGCCAGATACAAATACAACTTCATCTGCCTAACCTCCCCCCCCCCACCCCACATACAATGTTGAAAACTAGATCCTGCAATTTCACCTGATTTTCAACATTGTATTGGGTGAAGAAGGGGAACAGCAACACATTTTTAAAGTGCCTATGAAGTAAAAAATAATTGCTGCTGATTTGAAAGGCTTTTCAAAGTAAAGAAGAATGGCGTTTTCCTTATTGTAATATCTTTTTTCATTTTAGAGATATTCACGTTTTTTATTATGTGATGACGTCATAGGTGGTTCCAATAAAACAGTTCAACACTCAATCAAGAATATCTCTAGAAATATTAAAGCAGTGTTCTTGAAACTTGGCACCAGAAATGTATATCACAAAAGAAACAAAATGACACCCGTCGTGCCGTCGCCATGACAACAGTTATGCCGCTGATCCTGTTTCAATTAAAACTAACATTACCAGATTTTATCTTAAACAAGGATCATCCACTCCCAACAATCTAATGGGGAGAGTTAAGACAACATGGGAATCATATGTGTTCCGAGCAAGACCCTCTGTCTGTTTTCAAAGGGTCGCAAATTGGCATATTTGGTTTTTCACAGAAAGAGACTGGAGCCAAAAGTGTTGCCATGGCAACAACACAGAAGGTGTCATTCTCTTTCTTTTGTGATGCACATTTGTGGTGCCAAGTTTGAAGAACACTGGTCCAATATTCCTAGAGATATTCTTGATTCAGTGTTCTACTGTTCAAGTGGAACCACTTATCACGTCATCAATTTCCTCATTTGCATAATACAAAAACGTAAATATCTCTAGAACGAAAAAAGATATTCTAAAAAGGGAAATGCCATTCTTCTTTACTTTGAAAAGCCTTTCAAATAAGCAGCAATTATTTTTTACTTCATAGGCACTTTAAAAGTATAGCAGTGCTTTTTTCAGACTTCAGTTGTAAAACACATATAATTCGTTACTTTACATAAGTGTCCCAAGGACTTTTGTCCATGATTGTCTGATTTTCACGTCTCGTGGAAAAATGCACAATTAGGATGTTTTTTAGCCCTAAGTGCATTTAGAACCTGAGAATGTGAACATCTGAGATTAGAAATGCATTTCTAACAGCTTTGACATGGCTTTTCCATATTTTTCAGTGGTTTTGGACACAGTAGGAAAGGTGTTGATCTTAAATAATATAGAAACTTTTGTATGTGATGGCAGTGATAACGGCATCACTTGATTTAGAGATCTAACAAATTCTTTACATTGTACTGTATGGTTTTCCAGATACTTCAAGTATGTAAAGGACAAATTTAGTCAGTCAATCTCAGTGATCGATCACCTTAACAGTTATTACAGTGCGTTTAAGGAAACTGAGGCGCTATACTCTTCAGTTAGTGACGTCAGCGTTCATTGGTCATTGCACAGTCCTTAGTGGCAAAGAAAGACAGTGTTTCATCAATATTTTCAAAGTACATGTATCAACTAAGAAAACCAACGAAAATACTTTTCAACACGAGATTTATAGTACTACTTCGAAATTATTCCACAGAAGTCACGTCACAGTAGGCTGGCAGTAAAATTAATGCAACAATACTCACTTGATTCAGTGTGGAAGAGTTGACTTAAAAACAATTCTTAACAATGGAAAGTGAGTACCGTGCTTGCAGAACTCAAAATTAAGTTTTTCCCAGCCATAAAGGTGTAGAAAGATTGATTGCCAAACACATTTCACTTTAACATGTCTTAAATGTGAGCTTTTGAAAAGTAGGTGGATTTTAAGGTTTTAAAGTGAGTACTGTTGCTGAGTACTGTTGAGTTATGCAAATAAGAAGTGACCAACTCATTGTCCACAACACTAAAAAATGTCACACAACATTGTTTCATAAACAAATAAAGGGAAATGATTTCCAGCACCTGGAAACAACTTTCTAATATTCGGTACCCTTTGGACAAAATTATTGTTTACGATGCCTGCTCACTGCATGTATCTATTCATGCTACAGATGATTTCAAAATTTAACCTTCCTGCATGCCTTCCCAGGGTGAAAATCTTCTCTTTTCCTTAAAAAAAATAAAAGACTTTTGCTCGCTGTTTGACAGCAGTTATTGTCATTCAGTGTTAACCATGTTTGTCCTTTCAACTACTGCACGCGCAAGTATGAGGTACTGCAGAACAAATCCCGATTTACACCATGCATTTGTGTTGGGAAAAATTGAAAAAAAGAAAAAAGTGTTAGTACATTTACATGTAAACCACAAAATAGCTCAAAAATACTCATTGTATCACAATCTATTCACAGAGTGGAGAAAAAAACACATTTAGACCGTGAAAAACCACTGAAGAGTGACATTCTATTTCTCAACTGAAATTCAGACAACCATGGACAAAAGTCTTGGCACAAATTTGCATTTTTGGCGCTTTTGCCCACATGCCAGACACAAATAAAACTTCACCTGCTTAACCTCGCCCCCCACCCCACATACAATGTTGTAGACTAGAACCAGCAATTTTACCTGATTTAAACATTGTATTGGGTGGGGAAGGGGAACAGCAACAGTTTTTAAAAGTATAGCAGCACTTTTTCAAACTTCAGTTGTAAAACACAGATAATTTGTTACATTATGTAGGTGTCCCAAAGACTTTTGTCCATGATTGTAGACAATGTATAATATTATATTGTATTGTGTATAATGCCATTGATTTAGAGGATTTTTTCTGTAATGATGGTACAGGGTGTGTATTACATATATACTGGTATGGGGTAAAATCCTTGCTTACTTTATGTTGTCGCTTTGGTTACATTTACTTACATTTTCATGTCCTCTCTTTAATATTTCTTCAAAGCACAGTACTGCTCAGTGATTTATCCAAACTTCTTAATTTTTTGATAATGAATTTATGCAGTCAATTAACAGGAATGAAAAATTCATTTTAATAAAATTTGCAGAAAAATATACCACAAAATTGTAAGGAAAATTGTGATGCCAGCTTTGAAATAGGGCTTTGTCATACTACTATGTAACTGGCGAAGTTTGTAATCTGTTGCCTCTTCATTGTAGCTTGTTTGGTTGGGATCATGTGACCCAGGGACTAGTGCAGCTGGGCTTTACTCTAATGGATGCATTTGGTCCCAAGATTTTTGGTACGTTTTATAGTTTAAATAAGAATAAATTATTCATTATTAAGGATGAAAGTATTCTTGTATGTGCATTAGATTGATGTGTATCTATCGTGTGTGCACAAATCCATAAGGAGCTAAAAGAGTCTATTGACTTGCTTGTTGCTGTTAAGATTATTTTTTTGTGTGTTCGTTAGTGACACCTGCCTGCTTGGTGGATGCTAAACTGAATAAAATTTTCACCAAAGTGTCAGTATTCACAAGAAAGAGCATGCTAGCACGAGTACATCTCATTTTGTTTTCATGTCACTGATTTTAAAAACATAGCGTCAGATCCCTCAGGGTGTTCCTTTAGAGATAACACTGGACCCATTGAACACAAAAAGATGGTGTCATCCCTGGAAATCCATGATGAGATGACAAGAAATTGGATCTAGGTGACATGCTCCTGACCATGTTTCTGCTTTTCTGTGTTGGGTTAAATCCATCAAACAGTTCAGTCTTGGATGAACATTGCCACCACCTTGTGTTGTGAACTATTTCACCACCTTTATTTTTTGTTTCTTTTTTGGAAAGAGAAACCTTTCTGGAGTATTATTTGACTTCTTTCATCTTCATTTAGATTCCACTTCCTCACCAAACCTTACTCCAACACAGTATGCATACAAGCTTGGATCTTCAATTCTGCTAGATACTTTTAAGGTATATCTGCATTTAAAATGTTTTGAAGGTAAATGGTTTTGGTCCTTCTGTTCAGGTGGTGCCTTTAAGTAATGTGGAGGTGTGGGAAAAGATAAGACCAATTCCCACAATTCCTAATTAGCCACAAAAAGTCATACCCTTCTTGTTTACAATACAACTCATTTTGATAATTGCATATATAGTTTTATTAATGTGCAGTTTTTATTTTAGGCTCATGAGATGGTAAGATGTGAAATTCTTCAGCAAATCCTCAACAGAGTAATCACCAAGGCAACAACACCTGTCCACCATTATATCGGTAAGTCAGGAACAATCCAAGATTATGGAAATAGTACTGTCTGATGATCTCTATTATTAGTGATAGTTATCCCTACTACTGTCAGTAACTACTTTGGAGGAACAGCTGAATACTTGGTGTCTGACCAAAACCTAGATCCGGATGCCAAGATATTAAGCTCTTGCCATTGTCATCTGCTGTTCTTACAGTCTCTCTTTGTCCAAGTGTATTTGGCCCCTGACATACTTAAGGATCCCATCCAGAAAGTCATTTTAGCATCAACTAAATTTACCATGAATAGTAAGCACTATGAATTTAAGAGTTATTTGGAACTTCTATTTCAGGTTTTTCTTTAGTTTTATGTAACTGTATGAAATTAATACACAATGTTGGAATAAAGACATGAACCTTCTTTTTGTATCTTTCCTACAACACATGGCTAAAAAAAAGAGCAAAAACAGACTAGAGTGCTCAATGATAGACTTCTTAAACCATACCTCATTATACAAATTAGGGAAGAGACTATCATAAACTTTTGTTTTTTGCCTGTGAGAACCTCAATATTGCCCAGATTTTTTATTTCAAATCTTGATACATGTAGAAGAAGGTCAAAGGTTAATCACAGTATTTATTTCAAAACGATATCGGGCATACCAAGATTTGTTTTAAGCTAGCCCATAAAGTTATGCAATTTTTGCCGTTTCCATAGGGGCTTGATTAGGCAATTCTTTGACAGTTGATGGAACCCTTCAAAATGCTTGAAAGAATTAAAACGTCCTACTGTTAGATAGAAGAAAGAGAAAGCTCCTATGCTAAGTTTATCCTGTGTAAATTGTTTCAAAGCAAATGCCGAGAACTTTTTCATTTTCCTGATATTTTTGTACATTTAATGAGGCAAAACGCTGTATTTTTGTTTCTTGCAAATAATTTGAAGAAATTATTTCTTGAAGACTTTATATTCTTAGAAAACCAGAATGATATTTTCAATAGTAGTTCCCTAGAAGCATTTTTAGGCAAATTTTCAGGGTTTTTGATTTTGCGAACCTGGTCAGCAATCCTCCATATTTTCAGTGAGTGACTCTTAATGTTTGGTTTTCAGATCTCTTGGCCAGTACTGTTTCTTCAGCACCACATGTGTTGTTGGAGTCATTGCCAAGGGTAGGGAGAACAGTCCTGTCACTGTTTTGTTGTAAAAACTTGTAGCAAGTTACAGAGAATTTACTTGAGAAGCAATTGTTGTTTCAGTGTTCTCTGAGAGCACCTGCAACCAGCAAACTAGGATTCTCTTACTTAATTACACTCAGTTCTTTTTAACCTGCGAATACAGCTGCCTCTCATTCGCTCCTTTACAGGCTAGGTTCTTTGGAGATATACAAATTTCTAAAAATGATTGAATAATAATAATAATAATGATGATAATGACAGTGACAGTGACAGTGATAGTGATAGTGATAATGATAATAATAATAATAATAATAAACAAGTGAATATTAACGTTAAAAGCCGACGTTTCGGCGTCATCGTGACGCCATTCTCAAGGCAAAGTGAACAAATAATGCGATATTGATGATTTGATTTCTATAGTCTCTACAAATTAACATAATAATAAAGGATCACAAATTCTTTAAGTGAATACCTTTGCGTGAATCAAATCTGTTTACACGTTTAGGGATGGTTTAAGTTTTCTTATAAAAAGCATCTCCTTAATTAGGCAATCAAATTTGTTAGTACATTTGGCAAGCATGTGAAATTGTTCTGAAACACAAGGTGGTACGTTCAAAGTATGTTCGCTAAAGTAATGTTTACAAATTGACAACGATTTTTGGCTGGATGAAAAATTGAAACCACTCTCATGCAATCAGTACACGGTTACAGACACCTTTGTACAAAGCCTTGAGATAAACAGAGGTGATATCCTAGTATCCTATGATGTCACCTCTTTATTTACCAATGTACCACTGGATGAAACTATCCAGATTTTAGCTGACAAAGCTTTCAGTGATGACTGGTTCAACAACACCCATGAACTGAACCTATCAAGAGACCAGCTAATTGAACTACTCAACGCAGCCACTAAGAATCAACTATTTCAGTACAATGGAAATCTCTATGATCAAACAGATGGGGTTGCAATGGGATCCCCTCTTGGTCCTCTGCTCGCCAATGTTTTCATGTGCTCCATTGAAGACAAACTTAATCAAGATGGCAAATTGCCCTCCTATTATCGACGATATGTTGATGACACCTTTACCATCATGCCTGACATAGCATCAGCCGAAGTTTTTCTTGACACCTTAAACCATTGCCACCCATCAGCAAAGTTTACTATGCAGGTGGAATGGAATGCCTCGCTTCCTTTCATTGGTGTTCAAGTACTAAACTTAGCCCCCAGAATCAAGACCAAAGTCCATGTAAAACCAACCAACACGGGCCTTTTACTCCACTACCAGAGCCATGTGGACATTCGGTACAAGGGCAGTCTAATAACCACCATGTTAGATCGTGCTTAGCGCATGTCGTCCGACTGGTCGTACTTCTCACAAGAATGCGATCGACTTGAGACGGTTTTCTTAAAGCTTAAGTACCCGAAGCACTTATTCAATCTGGCTGTCAAGCAATTCGTAGATTCCAAAGTAGCAGACCATCAGCACATTCCATCAACCGACACGACTACACCCCCCATCCGAATCATCATACCATTTTAAGATCAGGTCTCTGCTAATGTAGTGAAAAAACGTCTCACAGACCTTAGCTCAAAAATCAAGACCACCATTCAGCCCGTGTTTGTCAGCAGAAAACTCAACCAAGACCTTAAAGTTCGAGAAGTCAAGCCAGCCACTGTTAGCCAACAATGTGTAGTTTATAAATTTCAATGTAACCTGTGTGATGCAGGATATGTTGGTTACATTCGCAGCCACCTCCACGAACGCGTTGATGGACACAAACAAAAATCGTCGTCAATTTGTAAACATTACTTTAGCGAACATAATTTGAACGTACCACCTTGTCTTTCAGAACAATTTCACGTGCTTGCCAAATGTACTAACAAATTTGATTGCCTAATTAAGGAGATGCTTTTTATAAGAAAACTTAAACCATCCCTAAACGTGCAAACAGATTCGATTCACGCAAAGGTATTCACTTGAAGAATTTGTGATCCTTTGTTATTATGTTAATTTGTAGAGACTATAGAAATCAAATCATCGATATCGCATTATTTGTTCACTTTGTCTTGAGAATGGTGTCACGATGACGCCGAAACATCAGCTTTTAACGTTAATATTTGCTTGTTTATGCTTTAAGAAATCGTTATTGATCAAGACAATAATAATAATAATAATATTAATAAGTTCTAATTCATTACTTAAAAGTAACATGACTGTCTTTCATATATATCAATTGCTTGTTTGCATTCTGTGGCCACCGTTCACATAAGTTAGTGGTAAACTTTTTAAGAAAAAGACCAAATCAAACATTGGAAGCTATTAGTACATATTGAATGAATATCTGTAACTCTGTATGTGAAGTATAACTATTCTCATCAGTACACTGTATCATCCAGCTATTTTTCACTAAATCTGTATGTATAATTTATATAGTCTTTTTTGTGTGTGTGCTCTTGCATGTCTTTTTCTTATTAATTTTTCTCTTCTTATTTGACCAAATTAATAATCACTTTAAATCCCTAAGGATGGCTGCCCAATCTTATTAACCCATTAACAACTGCATTGCTAAAATGGAGGTTGGGTGCCTGAGGCATCCAGGAGCTTCCACTATTGGCAGCCAGCTCCCAGATGGAGACTGCTCCCATGGCTAGCAAATCCTGGCAACCCAGCCATGAGCTCCTACACAGTAAGAGGAACTGCTTAGGTGATGAGCTGCCACTACAAAAACGCAAGAAAACACCTGTACGTACTCCACGCTACGATCCACGAA
Organism: Orbicella faveolata; assembly: GCF_042242905.1. Classification (NCBI taxonomy): domain Eukaryota; kingdom Metazoa; phylum Cnidaria; class Anthozoa; order Scleractinia; family Merulinidae; genus Orbicella; species Orbicella faveolata. The sequence continues at coordinate 7,350,593 of NW_028301536.1, read as the reverse complement.
GACATGGAATTCCAACACATGTGCATATGTGTCGACACCGCTGACTACCAGGGGAACACAAGCACTCTTTTTGTTAACTCCATTAAATTGCATTTAACTGCATTTAAGGTTATTTCGGGCAGCCATGTACTCTTTTTATTTTAACTCAGTTTTGTTCATCTAACTCTAATTTCTCTGTTGATTACAAATAAAGTTGTTGTTGTTGTTGTTGTGTATACTTACAAAAATGGTTTATTGTACATACATAATGGCTTTTTCAACACCCTTCATTCAAGGAGCTGACCTCCTCCAAAATGAAAACTTTGTAGTTCGGCTGGTAGGGCATAGAACAAGTACTGTAATGTTCATGACTTAACTTTAATGTGTAGTGCTTGTTTTGCTTTCCAGATTAAAGAGGCTCTAGACTATCTGTCCTTCTTACCACCAAAGTCAGCAGAGGGTTTTCTCAAGGCCATCCAGGTATGAGCTCATGCTAATTCATAAATACATCATTTTTGTGCTTTTTTTTGTTTTGAAAATTTAAAGCAAATGTCTTCCACTTATTTAACAGCCGCTGTTGAAGATCAGCTTATCCTTAAGAGATTCTCTCATTCTTGTGTTAAGAAAAGCCATGTTCTCAAGGTAAAAATGAACATGTCTAACATCTAGTATATAAATACATGTAAGAATGAACTAATAGCCTTATATATCATTTTTGTTAAGTCAGAAATTTGGTTTCAGTGTGAAGAGAGTCGGTTCAAAACTCACAGTAGACTACAAATTTACAAGAGAGTTAGATTTTAAAAACATCTTTGCAAGCTTTCTTTATATAAAATTATATATTACAAATGACGACTTTCTCAAGACTGGCAGGTGCTCGTGGAAATGTCATAGTTGGTATCCTAGAAGTTTTCTTTTGTAAGAGATCCTCAACTCTGTGTTGTTCGTGCACAATGTAGAGTTACTTGATGTCCTTACCTGTCCACCTATTAGTGCTTGAACTTCCTAAGCTTGTTTTATTTTTGCAGGCAAGTTGATTCGCGTAAGATCGCAGTGACAGGATTTCTCCTTATTCTCAAACATTTCAAGGTACAGATAAAGTAGTCTGAAAAAAAAAATGAAGACTGTAGTTAAAAAAATATTGTATGCTAACAACATTAAATTACATACATGTATGAAGTGATGTATTTTTTTTAGCTTCATTTGATTTGTCAATAAAACAACTGGAAACTTTAATGTTCCCCAAAATAAAAATTCAGTCAGGAACTTGTCCACAACATTATGCCATCAGCCCACCTGACTTGATACTGTATGACTGACCATGCAATTTTTAAAAGCACACTAGTTTTTGCATATTTTGAAATTTTGTGGTTTAAAATTTATACAAGATTTCAAAGTTTGAGTTTAGTTGTGGAGATAATTTGGCAATTTTATCGGGCCTAAAACTTTCATTGTTGTGGACAAGATGTAGGGCCATTTTTTTAAAGAAAATGCGCCATTTTGCAGTGCTTAATTGATGACTAGATTTTATTTAACGAGAGAACTTGAAAGTTTGCAGTCATTTAATAACATTGGTGGATAGAACGAAACAAAATAAGTTTTTGCTTCATGTGCACTTTTTATCACATTGATTCCTAAAGTAAACAAAAACTCTGGAGAGAAAGTAAAACTCCTCACTGCAAAACAACAAATTTTCAATACATCAAGGCACTAAGATTTAGTCAAAGATCTTTTTTGGGGGGCTTAGTGCAAGGATCAGATAGTGTGCCATATTTTCTTTATGGTTAGTTACATGTACATGTAAATGTACTGGATGTTTGTTTTGCTGAAAATTTGCATAATGTACATCATTCAGATTTTAGGAGGAAGTATGCCATCGAGTCAGTCTGGTAGTCAGCTGAGCCAGACATTATCACATTCTAGTCAGATTCAAGTGGATGTCCATGTCAGAGGTGGTGGTGTCGGGAATGAAGCACTATGCTTAGAGATATTAGGTGAATTGAACATGCCATAAACTCCTGTGGCACTGTACATGTTCTCTCCAGAAAACAATTGCTTGTTTTACTCTTGTTGTGATAGATGGTCTGAGCACAGACAAATAAAATGAACATGTGTACCTACAGTACAGTGCACCTATTTTATTTAACTTGTAAACAAGCTGTATTTCAAAATTTAGTGTAGTAGGACAGTGAGTATAAGTCAGCAACTGGCTATGATGACTGGCACTTGCAGCAAAGATGACGGCCAACTCAAAAGTTAAAATCAATTTTCAAGTCATGGTACATAGTACATGCACTGAGTATTATCAGTAGCAGAAACAGTAATCATTTTTTACTTATTCTCTGACGATGTTGAAATGCCAAAAGTGAAGTAGTGAATTAAGAGGGCACTTGGTACATGTTTCTTTTGACAGCAGGTAGAATGATGTAACTTGGTGATAAGGCAAGTTTCTTTCTGCTTTATTATTGATTATTGTGTTACATTATTTTGAGGTTGTTCTATTTTTGCAGTATTGTTTTTTAAAAATCACTTTCTACCTTAAATTTTAGTATTAGGAAAAGGGCATTTGAAGTTGTATTAATCTTAAATGTGGTATTTCTTTAATTTGCTTAAGGTATGTATGTAAATCTGTAAGTTTGTTTATTATTAGTCCTGAGCATCTTTCTGTCTTTATCTCAAGGAAACCTTCGCAGGTGTCTTACTCAGCAAGCAGATGTAAGAGTGCAGCTTTACGAGGTGAGGTTCTCTTACAGTATACGTATGACTTGTGGCTCCCTTGGGTCTAATTGTTATTTTAATACAACATAACTAATAAAACTTGTACCTTAGCTTACATTGTTATCATTGTTTTAGGGTTTGTTCTATGTGCTGTGTAGGAACCCTCAGTTACAACAACCAATCTTGGACATGTTTAATAATCAGGTAAATCATAACTTGTTGCTACATGTCCTGTTGTTGCTCAGTTCTTTTAATACTGTTTTTGCCATCACAAACTCATGATCATGCTAAAAAATAAGTAAATGATTTTTTTTGTACACTGAGTTAGTGGCTTGTCTCTAAACTAGCTGAATTTAATGAATAGCAATTCTTGAATAGCAAAGTACATTGATGTCTTTTCTGATAGCAAATGGTAGCTAAGAGTGATTGTAGTGAGTGATGCCTAAAAAAAGGGAAGACTGGTAAAAAGCTGGGTACGTTTGACATCTTAATTAAATCCGTTTACACTGCCACAGTTTCAGAAATATTTTGAGTCAGATGAAAGTGTCAATCCTCCAGTGAAAGTGGAACCATGTTTGTCAGCTGCAGGGGACCAGGTCTACCTAACTGAGCCACTGGTGAGAAATATTATTTTCTCTTTTATTCATTGAAAGAGAATTTGATTTGTTACTTTTGTTGTTAAAGTAAGCTGTCCTCCTACATTATAGGCACATTTGCTGTGCTACCTACTTCACTCAATGGAAAAATGTATTGAAAATCACAATCAAGATGAAAATGAAGAAAATGGTAAGTGAATTATTAAAACGAGACTAAGCAAGCACAAAGGCTAAGTATGTCACTATGATAACTAAGCACAACACGTTAGGATCCATAATGTTTTTGAATGTATCTATCAGGTCAGTATTTTGGGAAACATACTTGCCGCGGCCAGGTTTTGTTTACCCTTTGATCGCCATTGTATAATAAAGTATGTTATAGCAGAATGTTGGCTGGAAGTCTTGCCCCTCTTTCTCATCACTGGTGATGGCAGAACTTCACAATACTGTTTAATCTTGTCAGTAATCTCATGTACAGGAAGATGTCTTGTGAGTTTTTATGCATTTGGGCATAGCTGCAGTGCATCACAGAACATTTCCAGTCTAGTGGCACAAACTTTTGAGTTTGCAAAAATGTGACATCACTAACACACTGTACAAGTGTGGGATACTTAGTGGAGAGTCAAATCTTACTACATGCATGTGACTAGTGCTTCAAATGAAGTTCAGAACATTAGGAAGAGTGTTGCTTGTCATAATTCAGTTGTCCAGAAGTGCAAGTTGCTTTGTCATTATAGTTGGTCACCCCAAACATTCTTTGCAGTTGTCTCAGACAACCTTTGTTCACTTTATTTGTAAAGTATTGTTAACATGTGTGGCTTCATAGCTCAGTTGGTAGAGCATCGCACCGGTATCGCGGAGGTCACGGGTTCGAATCCTGTTGAAGCCCTGATTTTTTCAGGCTTCTTTCCAATTGCTTAAATTGGAAAATTAACTGCGATGATCATTCTTCACTCTCACCTACAACCGCAGTTCATATATGAATTATTTCATATAAACTTCACATCATTTCACTCCTCACGGGAAGATATGAACTCAATTAATTGACCTCGCTCCCAATGTGTGGCTTCATAGCTCAGTTGGTAGAGCATCGCACCAGTATCGCGGAGGTCACAGGTTCGAATCCCGTTGAAGCCCTGATTTTTTCAGGCTTCTTCTTTCCAATTGCTTAAATTGGAAAATTAACTGCGATGATCATTCTTCACTCTCAGGAGAGCTTAGTATTACTGTCCATCAATATGTCTTAGCCACAGAGATGCTATTTCTTTATTGTGTAAGTGCATTACGAACATGCCAAGGAACTTGATATCCTAAACAATGGACGCTATTAGCTACATTGACTTGGTATCTTTATCAACAATTACAGCTCATGTCAATTATTCCTGTCCATTACCATTCTATACTCATCCAACGGTACTAGTTTTTACCATCTGTTGCATATCTGGTCTCAACAAAGAGGGGGGCGTTGGGGTATATTAGAAACCGCAAAACTGAAGAAAAAATCATCCAAAACCACAAAACTGCAAAAAATTTGCCCAAAACCGAAAACCGCGTACAAAACCGTCAAAAACTGATACAATGGTGACGAGTGGGGCATACAGAGGAAACTACACTAACACTAATTTTGTCAAAGTATTTGTGAATGTCATGGACTTGTCTGAAGCCTTTGTATAATATCTTTAAGCTTCTGGAGGCTTCTCTCTTCCCTTTTCACTTTACATCTAAACAAGTTTTTCGTTCAAAAATTCTCCCTGCCTTTCCCCTCCTTGTAAACTCAACACAATCCACAATTGCTTCTTCCGTTGCTGGCACGGGAGGCACGTTGGAAACTGACCAAATGATCGCCCTGGTCTGCTAGGTCAAAGTCTTGGGAGTTATTCAAGACACGTAATCCTCCTACCGTGACATTTAGTTTGTCACACATTCCTCTCAATAACTTTAGCGTTTCGCGGCTATTCGAGATCAATTACCACTCAAATCGAAGAGAAACCGGAACCCAAATAGGACAAAATAGGAAAAACAAAAAACCACATCGGATACCAAAACCGAGAAACTGCTAGTATTTTTTACAAAAACTGAAAACCAGATGCTAAAAAACGAAAAAATCTGCAAACCGCAATGAACACCAAAACCGAAAAACCGAAGTCTTTTGAAACAAAAACCGGAAAACTGATCTAAAAAAATAGCCAAAACTGCAAAACCGAAAATCCCAATGCCCCCTTCAACAAACAGTACTCAGGAACATGTTATGCTACACCAGTCTTTGTACTAGTAGCACGCTAGGCATACCACCTATTTTCCTTTGCTAGTGTACAGTATTTCCTTCCCCTCCTCTACCCTCCCTATTAATAAACTCAGACTACTGGCCTGGGTGTACACCTTCCACTTAGCTATCGTCTGCATCAGGATGGGTGGGTTCTCTATGGTACCCCACCTTATTTTTAGCTACCTAAAAGTAGCTAGGTCGGGGGGGCCTCCTTCTCAGGGTAAGTTCGCTACCACCCTAATTCATTCACTGAGTGTGTCCACTAACCGCCCAGGGGTTTCTGCCCTCATTCATTATCTCTGGGTGTGTCCGCCAATCGCCCAAGTTTCTGTTTTGGGGTTTGTGCCCACTAGCTGCCCCAGTTTGTGGTTGTACTTTGGGGTTTGAGTCCGCTAACCACCCCACTTAGTTTGCAGGGTGTGTTTGCTAATCACCCAATTACTTGTCCAGGGTGTATCACTACCACCCACTCTCGTTGCTATCCCAGGGAGCACCCAGTGTCCACAGTCCCATTTACTGCCAGATTTGTCTTGTTTTTATTCATGCAATTAAAGAGCAAATTGTTGTTATTGACTGCTAATTTGAATTGCTTATATAAACAGCAGTAGAACATTAAAAAAATAACATTGCCTTTTCATAACTATATTTACTACTAACAGTATTTTGGTGTTTTGGGATTTCAGAGTCTGTGGAGCACATTCTGAATGAACTTGAGGATCTATTCCAATCACTTGTGCAAAGGATGAACAAATCTGAAATGGAAGACTTTGAGCTGGTAAACTGTTTTACATACATCTTAAGATAGCAGCCCCACTAAAACTCAACTGCAAGCAGTACTTTGTTTGTTGATTAAACCATTAACTGAGAGTACAAATTTTAAAAAATATATATCTGGTACCACTTTTTATCCCTCCTGGATTTTTTCTGTTTTTCAGTGGTAGGCAAGGTAGGAGAGGACTGCATGCAGGCTGTAGTCAATGGCTATGTTCCTTAAAACAGTTTAACCTCAACTCTAAAACCAATTCAATAAAAATTGCACAAGCAGTATAGGTTGATTTATTTAATGCAGCATGTCTGGCTTGAGGCATTGATTATGAGCCACCAAAGAAATAGAAGGCAAATAAAGTGTTGTTTGTTTTGCCTATCACATCGGTATATAACCATGTCAAATATGTAATTTGAATAATTATTTAATGATATGATTAGCTTGTTTTTTTCTAATGCTGAATATAATTATGTATTTAGCATAGTGTATAGTTGAGGTAATTTGAGCGTTCACTGTTTCAGGATAAGTCTGCAGATTTTTCTCTGGCCTGTAGTGTTGGTATCAAGAATAATATTCTGGCTCTCCTTGTTCTAGGAGTTTATGAGGTGTGTACTCAATTCACAGCTTTAAAAGTATTCTGTGTTTCTTATTGGTCAGGAAGTGATTACATGTATTATGCCATGCTAATATTTGATAGTTTTCTTGTAGTATGTATGGGATGGTGTTAATTCTGGGAATATGGGAGTAAAGAGGTGGGATTTCATCAGGAGGTTGAAAAAGAAAATGCTGGTAGTAAAATTTCCAAACTGGCCAGAAATTTACAACATTTACAGAACTTACAACAGTAAAATATTTTAGGGGTTTCATTAACTGTTTTGAATTTTACCAAGTCATTACTACCATCTTGTTCTACAGAAAAATGGATCAAAATAATGTTTCTATTTCCTGTAGAATATAACTTAATAAATTATTACTGGTATGTGTTTTAAGGCATTGCCAGCAAATTAATATTTTCCTTCAGTGAGAGTTTGTTCTGAATAGGTAACTATGTATTTGGAAAGAAGTCTATCAATGTTAGAGAAGACGACTTTTAATCAATAACTTTTTTATTAACAGTCACTTTTTAATTGCTACTACTTACAATGACACATTTTTTTTTTTTTGTAGTTTTCTGTCAAGAATGTTTTGACTGCTTTTGCTGTTCATTTAAACACAGGATATACATTAAACAAGAATTTGCGTTATCTCAAAACTGTAAAATAAACATATAAATATTACCTAATTGAAAAGATATTTCTTGCGTAGGTTTTGTTGGAGTACAGCTTTTCAGAAGGAGAATTAAGGTTAGAAAGAATTCCTTTTGATTTCTGTTTTCGGTGAAATCAGTTTTTATCTGTGCGTTCTTGGTAAGAGCTTCAAATATTAAAATGTTTCACTTCTTCTAAATAGCTACTTATGCTTTGTTTTGCTTCGCTGTTCCTCAAACTCACTTGCAATAGGAAAATAACACTAAATAAATGTATTTTTTTGATCTTCTTATTTTTTGTTTGTTTGCTTCTAGTGCTGAATCAGTTGAAGAGATTCTGCAATTATTTGGAAATTATCACCAACTCTCAGAGATATTGAAGGAAAAGGCAAACACAACTGGTATGATTCTACTCCATTTTCACAAACGGAATACTTCTTTTTTGTACCACAGTAAAAATATGTTTATCCTTCAGCAGTGCATTACATGTACATGCATAACTCATGACAGTTTTTGAGTGTCAAAGGAATTATAATTGGTTTTTTTCCATTGTAGGGAAGAAAGGGCGATCTACAGCTGGGAAACAAGGAGCTAAGAGCATGCTGTCACTTGAATGTTCTGCATCATTGTTAAGAGCATTGTTCAGGTAATGTTTTTGCTTAAATGTTTCTTTAGGTTATGTATGTAAAATTGGCATGGTGGAATGTATCAATCACTCATAGTGATAAAGAAAATCTGTAAAAGCAGGAATGTGTTGAAAGTATACGCAATGTTTCTGGTGAAACTTTGTTTTTCATAGGACACAAAAAATCATACATTTCAGTGCTATGGCCTTAAATGATTGTACCTCATTTGCTGGGTAGTACCAAGATACTAAAATGACATTTTGTCAAATAATAGTTTATGATGGTCAAAGTGGAACAAGGTTCACATTAAATTGCTAAGTTAAAGCAACACTCCCTTTGTTATGTGCTATGTCAATTCCTTTTTAGTGACACAGCTCCAAGTCACCAGCAAAGTTTAACTGCATTGAGAGGTTCAAGAGATTTAGTCAAGTATGCTTTAAATACAGCTCTTCAAAAACTCAAGGAGGTATAAGGGCACTAATTTTCTGTACTATTTTCATTGTTAGTAATACTTGAATATATTTTACACCTTACATGATCCAAATTGTTTATTACTTTAGACAAACAAAGCCTAGAATATAATTGAGAGCTATTGGGTAAGCCAAACATTGAGCCTGTAGTTGAAAATAATTCCACAGATTTTGGATTATGTGGGAAAGGCGGTCAGTGCAATCTGAGATATATGAGTCATACATGTATCTAAAGGGCCCATGTTTGATTGTATTTTAAGGGAATAGTTCTTCTTACACTTATTCTTAAGAACTCACAAGTGCATATATGACTCTATACTCTAGCTTTATGGGGTGAATATGAACTTGAACTGACCGATCATAGTGTGCACAATTCCTTGAACATTTTGTGACACATAATAATAGCCAGTGAAGCGTTAATAATTCTTTTATTCCTGATTTGAATAAGTATTGGTTTCCTAGATCCATGACAATGCAATTTGTTCAGGACCTGGTGGCTCTACTAAAGAGAATGTTTACAAACATTGTTGTACTATTGGAAGGTAATTAATGTTTTTGATCTTTATAGTCGTGTCAAGGGTGCTGCCGTAAACCCTGCTATTACTGAGGGTGATTGACATTTCATGTCACTTTTCCTTGCAACACTGATATAAATATCCGTGCCATTGATGACATGTACCTCTGCGTGCTCAGTTTGGCACTGTGTAAAGTAAGTTTCTATACACATTCTCTTAAATTTGCAACTCTCATACAGCAGGAGTCTCACCCTTATGAATGCCACTTACCTTAATTTTGGCATGTTGAACTTTCATCATGCTGTGATTGGAGTTCAGCATTTGATGTTGCATTGATTTATTTGTAGAGTGCTGTGGAAGCATTTGAGTGGGGAGAGTTGTTTACAGGAAGAGCAAGACAAGAAAGAAAAGGTACCACAAACAGAAAAAGCTTAGGAGAATAAATGTGAAGCATTTCCCCCTATTTTTAAGGACGTTAGCGTTGTTGAGATTTTCTGTTTCAAATTAATTTTTGTACCTTACATGTACATATCATAATGAGCAGACAAAATATTGTTTTCTTTGCCTAGTCAATCTCTATTCTCCTATATTAAATGCCTTGGAAAATTGCCTGTACTAACAGCAGAACTTCTAACCTCTTTTTAGTTGACCTAATCTTCTTGTGAGTGAAGAGAATTTACGTTCAGACAATAAAAGCACTACAAGTGATTTTCCTTGCTGTCTTGTGTAAGAGAATTTAGAAAACCTTTTCTCTGTGCTTGCATCGAGTTGCTCTAACAAACGTTTGGGAGAACTCTAACACTCTCCTTCAGCAAATGATCCTACAGAATTTCTATTTCTCCCAAACTTTCACTTGTGTTTCTACAGTTCAGTAAAAACATAAACCAGGGCAATCTTTGGAAAAATGCTATTAACTGTTGGAAGGGGGAGGGGGCTTGGCATGTTAGTAGAGTGATCATAAGAGTGCTAGGTTTGCTAACTTTTGGTGTGCTTTGTAACCTTGTTGGGAGCTTTGAAACTTCTTACATGTCTCTACATGTAAATCAGAGTAATTCCCCGGAGTTAAATGCAGTGATATCCCATTGAACCTGACAAACTTCTTTTATGCATTTGTGACCTTCACAACGGTCAATTATTGCAAAAAATGGACAACACTTTCTGTCTTCATGGCCTTGAAGTTTGAAGAGAAAATGTGTGGGACCTATATAAGAACACAATATAACACGAGCAGTAGTAAATCAAGTTATGAGCCAACAGTTATCCAATCCTCTATCCATATGCAACATACAATTTTCACTGAGTGTCTTAACTTTTAGCTTTAAACTTGAGCATTCCAGCGATTTGACATGTTAAGTGACATTGGCACAAACAAAGGCAGAAACTGCATGTGCACATAATGCATTTAATCACTATGGAACAACAATAACCATTCGTGCCATTTTAAAATCTTTTAAGTTGGGCCCAAACCCATCTTGAACTTCTGAATTGATGAAGCTAATGGTAATAATAATTATTACCAATTATAACAATTATTGTTATTCAGGGTAAGAAAGTCAACAGTTTGTGTTTAGAGGGATTTTGCTTGGTAGTTAACATCATGTGCTGCCGGTTTGCCCAGAAGTTGCCTCACTTCATGAATGTCATAGGTGAGTAGGAAAGATGTTAATGCCTTCATCCTACTGTAGTGTTCACTGCTTTGTTTTGTGGGTGTCAATCACTTACATCTTTAAGCACTTCTGAGGTTAGGTTTCTCTTTGACTATCTCTGTTTATATTTTCTAGACTCAGGTCAGGATGGCGACGGAGGTGCAACAAATGATGCAAGTAACCAAGAAGCTGTTTATTCACAAATAAAAAAATTCCAGGTTGGTACCATAAGGATATGAAATATAATGCTGTGGGAATTATATTTCTTGTCTTTTATATGAGCGATTAAAATATCTCTATAGTTTAAAAATGTTTAACTCATAAGAGTTGCCGTATGGTGCGTTGTGAACTTAATTCAACAACATTTGGTCAATTTGTTTCCAATTTTCTGTTACCAAACTGTTGTGGAAAAATTTACTCATCAAGAGCATACATGCATACTGCTAAATGTAAAGTAGGTTATTTGATGATTTGCCATGCACATGTGCATGTAGTAGTTGAGTTATATGTCAAGCACAATAAATCATGCTTTACCACTTAACCAAACATCAAGAAGAGGGTTTAAAATATGATGAGCAGCAGAGTGTTTTTTATGGGCTTTGAGGTGTTAGTTATGTATGATCTCGAATGTTTGATAAATCTTCTCCATCAAAACTAACACTAAGGAGACTGAGAACAGAGAAATAAATCGTTAAAATCTATGCTAAGCAAATATGACCGCCATGGTTATTATTTCCTTTGTTTGAATTTCAGAATTTATTAATTGTTTGAGAACCCACTTTCTTGAACTCTTAAGAGGAACAAAAAATAGTTCAAGACAGCAGGCATTGATGTAGCTTGAAGTAAATGACTGCAAAGGATATCCTAGGGATAGAGATTTGCATTGAGGTTCACTCGTAAAGTAAAGTATCTGGTAGAGACGCTTTTATTTTATCTATTCAATGTAATTTTTGAACTTTTGTTTTAGCGCTTAATTGTGAGCATCATATCCTCACCTGATGAGGACAGTTACATGAGCACAAAAGACAGTCAGTCACTTGTAAATGTTATCTCGCTGTTGGCACATCATTTGGAGCCAGATGGACCACAGGTACATGTAGCAGCTTAGAAAATAATTAATAATGTGCCTCTCATTCTTATGGTTTGTTGTGTTTCATGTTGAAAGACAGGGTGCCATGAGTTAATCTTCAAAATTAAGGAGACTACTTGCCATTTAGGGAAGGAGATTTTATAGTTAAAGCATTATGCGAGTTACCAACATGACAACATGACAACATGTTTCATTAGAGATGATGAAAATAAAACACAAGAAAAAGCACGTCCTGAAAAGGAAAAATAGAGGTCAACCTTATAGCGTTTCCCTAATGAAAAGGATAAAACAGATGTAAACTATTATAAACTATGTACAATGAAAATATATAAAATAGAATATTAAATGACTATTTAACAATTATTCCATGAAACCGCGTTGGATATGAAGTGATAAATAACCAACGAGCGCGTAGCGCGAGTTGGTTATGATCACTTCATATCCAACAAGGTCGAATGGAATAATTGTTTTAGTATATTCTTAATCGGGTTTTTGCCGCCGATTTTTATTTCAACAATTTTACAGAGCGGAAAATTTTTAAACTTGGCGCACTGTTTTCCATATAAGGTAAAACTCCGACTAATGGCTCATAGTCGGAGTTTTTGAGCCAATCAGAGAGCTAGAAATGCAATAGTCGGAGCTGAGAATATACTAATTACAAAATATGAATCAGGTCACTGACAAACAATTAATGTATATTTAAGAAGCATTCTAGCACGCTCTTAAAACGGATCAGGCTCCTAGCCTCAACAATGGACCCTGGTAGACTATTCCAGTCCCGCACAATTTGGATAGGAAACAGGATTTAAAATCAGCATAAGTTGTAGATTGCACGACAAAAGGCAGTATCCGAGAACGATGTAGTTGCAATAATTAATCAAAGGAAACTATGAAGAAGTTGTGGATACAGTGCTTACAAAATGAGGAGGTTTCTTTTGATTTCTCACAAAACCGCAGGATTTTTGTGTCACTGTAGATAATTTTGTTTATATCTAGTTATGTAACTGTGTTTCTTATTGTTTGCCACAAGAAAGTTTTGGTTGGGTATTATGGACTTATAAGTTGTCCTACTTAAGTTTCCAATTGTTTAGTTTATGTTTGACTCATAATTTTACTGATATAGTGCTAGCCTGAGAGTGCTAGTAGGCTCTCTCAAAGTTTCACTCATAAGATTCACTCACAAATTAAGGCTCGCTATCCAGCCAGCTGGAGCTCATAAACTCTCTTTGAGCTTAGAGGATTGACAAGCCAATGTCTCAGGAAGTTCAATGACTCTTCACAGTCAATATCTACACACAAAGTTAAACCTTAAGTCTTTCAAACAGTTACTAGCAATGACTTGGTTAAACTTGTGCTGACCACAACAAATATCAATTAAAGAAAAGCTGAAGCATAATTGAATGTATTACGTTGCAGCATTACTTTGTAAATTTGATATGTCGGAAAATTGATATTGATGATTGACATATTGATTAGTTTACAACTGAGTGAGTGGCAAATTGACATGGTCTGAAATCAAAGGCTCTTGTGAGCCAGCTCATGGAGGAATTGGTGGATTGGGAGTATTGAAAGTTAATAATACAATGAAGAATCCAATGAAAAGACAAAATGTAGGTCCACAGAGCATACATGTGCCTACATACATTTACTTGATCTATAATAATTAGTTTATACTTAATAATTTTTGAAATGACTTTTGAAAGCCTTCTTGAAAACTCAAGTAGTACAAATACAGTGTAACTAGGCAAGTAAACGAAAATCAAATTACAGGCTGTTTATACAGACTGCTTATAGAGGAGGGCATTGGGATTTTTGGTTTTGCTGTTTTGACTATTTTTTAGATCGGTTTTTCGGTTTTGGTGTTCATTGCAGTTTGAAGATTTTTCGTTTTTTAGCATCTGGTTTTCAGTTTTCGTGAAAAATACTGGCAGTTTTTCGGTTTTGGTATCCGATGTAGTTTTTGGTTTTTCCTATTTTGTCCTGTTTGGGTTCCGGTTTCTTCGATTTGAGCTGCAATTGATCTCAAATAGCCGCGAAACACCAAAGTTATCGAGAGGAATGCGTGACAAACTAAATGTCACGGTAGGGGATCACGCGTCTCAAATGACACCCGAGACTTTGACCTCGCAGACCAGAGCAATCATTTGGTCAGTTTCCAACGTGCCTCCCATGCCAACAACAGAAGAAGCAACTGTGGATTGTGTTGTGTTTTTTACTAGGAAGGGAAAGGCGGCGAGAATTTTCGAAAGAGAAACACCTTTAGATGTAAAGTGAAAAAGGAAAAGAGAAGCCTGCAAAATGTAAAAGATACTCTAAGATACAAAGGCTTCAGACAAGTCCACTTATCGGTCTTTGACGGTTTTGTATGTGGTTTTCAGTTTTGGGCAAATTTTTCTCCGGTTTTGCGGTTTTGGATGATTTTCTTCGGTTTTGCGGTTTCTAATATACCTCGATGCCTCCCTCCTTATAAATTTTAAAATGGAATAGATCAATTAATTTTGATTAGTACTGGAAAATCATTATTGTATTATATTGACTTGTACATGTAGTGTCAATTCACTTTTACAGTCTGTTGCACAATGAAGCCAATAAATGAGAGTTCACCACAATCACCAGTCCCAAATTGACACCCAGTTAGAGGAGTTGGTTATATAGAGGATATTACACAGTGGTGAGAAGATATGAATTTTATGTTTGAGTGCCAAGAACATAATATTGATATTGTTCTTGCCAAAAGAACATAGAATTCATATCTTTGAGTTAACGTGTAATGTTCTTTTTATTATATAGACATACTGATGACGGTACATTTGACGATTTTCTGAAGATTACCAACCGCCTTCCAAAAATTTCCGAAGATTCTCCAAAACTTGTCTGAAGGTCACACAAACTTTGCTGAACATTTTCCGAAAATTTCTGAAGATTTCCGAAGATTGCTGAAGACCACAAGGACCATAATTTGGTTGTGGTCCTTGCTCAGTTAACATTCTAGTGTTGCATTATGAAAAGGCTGTATCACAATTGTGCGGAAAGTATGTCACATGGTTTTGACATTAATAATTTTAAGACAATCAGCTTGAGAATGCGAAGAATATTTTGCACAATTATACTTTAGTGGGACACAGATATTACGAGGGATCCACTGTAAATTACGATGGATCCACTGTTAATTACGAGGGATCCTCTGTAATTGGCTAGGCTGTAGTGGTCTCCCTGCCTAATAATAAAAATTTTATTTATACAAGTATTTTAACTAGTTAGGCAAAGTTGAATAAGTAAATAAATAAATAAGTAAATAAATAAAAAATATTGCTAAAATCTTGTTTATTTTTTGCTACGGCAAACAAACAATTTGATTCTAGCTAGCTGGTAAATGGGAACAGAGAGAAAAGTATTTCTGCAAATATTATAAGAATCATTTCAAACAGTTTCAGCATCCCTCCCAGAAAGGGCTACTTGAAAATGTTTGGCTGAAAATGATAATCTGCCATAAAATCCCCTGCTACATCTTGTACCAAAAAAGTTCAATTTTGTTGCGATTTTGAACCCAAATTTAAGGGAATGTTTTTATTTACAATTATATAAGTTTTCTCCATGTAACTATGCCCAGGGGAAGGGAGAAGGGACCCAACCAAGTTTACACCAGGAGGCTCAGCCCCAAGGTCAGAATCCTTTCACTTTTGTATACTGTTTTCTATACTTTTGTATACCTACAGTGGACCCATTACATCTCTTTTCGTGGATAAATTAGCAGCGAGTCTTTAAAATCCCTGCCTTTTTGTCATACCTCCTGCCTTATAAAAAGTGCACCTTGAGTGAACTGTAGGGAGTCCCCCCCCCCCCCCCATCTTAATGTAATACAAAATAAAAATGGTATTGCAGATTGTACTGTAGACAATAACAATAACAATAGTTTTCTTTCTTGGAAACAGAAATCACATTATTTTATTCCTATCTTGGCAACTGTTTGTATTAGTTTCGCAAGCAATGCAGAAATATTCAAAACGATTATTGACAGATATTAATATAATTACAGTCGAACCCCTATTAAGCGGCCACCTATTAAATGGGCACCCCTATTAGGCGGCCGGTAATCAAAGTCCTGATGAGGTTTTTTCTATTGTTTTTGCCTCTATTAAGTGGCCAGCCCCTTTTAAGCAGCCACTATCCGTTTCCCCAAGGGTGGCCGTTTAATAGGGATTAAACTGTAATTTAAAGTTTTGATTCCAATTGCTTACATGTCTCATTTCTAGAGGAAAAATAAAATTATACATACATCACCAGCCACTATGCCTGTTTGGCATGGCTTGTGTTTGTCATGATTGGAAAGTAAATCTCTCTTGCAAAAAGTATATCTACACAGTGTCTTGGATGCTAATTTGTCTATCCATCACTCAAATTTTAGGACATAATTTACTCGATCATGAATGCTGACTTGTATACCACTCATGAAGAAATGTTCACTCTGGTCGAACTGCATAGAATACAGAGGAAATGTAGGGTGAAGAACTGCAAAATTAAAAGATAAAGCAATTTGAATTTTTTGCTTGAAGTAAACTTGTTTTAAAGTCAAATTAAATCACAGATTTCGAATTTAAGTTAGGAGCACTGCCAGAATTTCAATGTATACATAAAAAATAAATGAAGCCAAGAACTTAGGCTTTAACCTTGGACTCTACAAGGACGGAAAGCGAGTGGAAAATCATCAAATTCTCTAGCCAAGAAAAAAGCTATGAGTCTAATGATATCCACATCTATTAAACATGATCTCACTTCCTGACTTTGACTTGTATCTCAGTTCTTTGACGTTGCTGGCCGCGCTGTTGTGACCTATACATGTACATGACCACAGTCAAATACCTCTCTCAGCTTTCAGCTGCATGTGACCAATAGTCCATAGGCAAAATAATACATATTTACAAAAGCGAAACACATGAATCAAAATGGCCGCTCTCAACTTTGGAGGTCTTCAAGAAACTCACACCCAGGCTCTACATGCTGAAAGTTTACATCTGAGTGAGTGCCGTATTTGCATATTCTGCCCCATAACATTAGTCATTTCTATGCTTCACGTATCCATGGTTAAAAAAAAAAAGTGTAGGAGTATATTTTGTTTCAAGTGAGTTTCAAATAGGCGAAAACTACATACAACATAGTAAATCTTACCCCAAGGTGGGATTTATCTCAATTTAGTAAAAATCACAGAGAGGTCATCTACACTTTATAACTGTTCAGTATGTTTGAAGGGAATCTTAATTGACTGTAAAGCAGTTTAAGTTCTAAAGTTCTTTAACTGATCATGGGGTCTTAAGTTGATATCTCTGCAAGTGGTTCAAATACGAAGTGTTTGGTTTCCAGTTTAAAAAATTACCTGGGCATCACCACGTTTACTTAATAGTAAGTTATGATGTCATTGCGAGGCCAGAGTTCTGAATATGGTGTCCACAGAAGATGAATTCTTGTTTGAACTGTACATATTCATACAATGCTTTATTTTAGAAACATTCAACTACACAATGATGTCATAATTTCCCATCATTTTTGAAATCCTAAAATAGCAGAAGGGAACTGCCCAAAACAGGCAAAGAATTATCAACTTTAAATCTCTGAAACAATGTAACACAAACACCAAGTCGTGATTTGAAACAAAACTGTTTCTTAGGCAAGATTCCCTTTAATATGTCTTTTTTTTTTAAATTTCAGTTCAATCAGTTGCAGGCCTGGGCTCAGAGAATTTGTGCTGATCACAATGTTGGTAAGAAAAGAAATCCAATGTGTTTATGCTAACCTCAAGGTCTGTCATGGTTTCAATGAAATCTCTACATTCCAAAAACAAAATCCCAACTTAGTGTCTAAGATTGTTTAAGGGTGAAATTTTAGGGGTACTTGAATGTTCATAACATGAACCTTTACTGTTCTACGGAATAACTAGACAGTAGGTACAGAAACTCTCTTAGATATAATGGTACCACAACATGGAAGTTACTTTTTACAAAGTAGTAATACAGAAAGCGTCCTAAATAGAACAATTGAAGCAAAAGAGTGACGAAAGACAGTACACTTCTGGAGAAAATGGAAAACATATTTTTTAACAAGTAACAAATCATGTTTGCTGGAAAATAAGGGTACTGTCTATTACTATTTTAACTACTACAGTTGGAGCCGGCTAATTTGAACTCGCTTATTTTGAATTCCCTGTTATTTCGAACTCAAAACCATTTCCCTTGGATTTGCCCTTTGGTCATTTACTATTGGCTATTTTGAACTCCCGCTATTTTTAACAATTTTTTGTTTCCCCTGCAAGTTCGAAATGGCAAGGTTCAACCATTTTATTATTTTGCCATTTCACCATTCTACTATTAATTAGTTAGCTTCCATATGCATACACATTTTCCCTAATAGGAGCTTGCTTGATGTAATTATGAAATTTGTGTCCTAATTTTTCACAGTTTTATTTGTAGCTAACAGGTCCACTTGCGTACCAAACCCGCGATATCAACTTTAAGATATCAAAATAAGAGGATCTATATGGAAAAAGGGGTCACAGGTCAGGCCTTGGTAATGGTAGTAATACTGATTTGAAATTATTGTCTGTTTCACAGATGATCCTTCACTTACTAAGTCTTTGATGTCACTGTTGTATTCTTTGACTTTCCAGTGCAAAACAAGCGCAGGCTTGGTAAGGACAAAATCAGCAATTCACTCTCAAAGTAACATGTCTTGTCAGCCTATCAAACCGTTCAGTGTTGTAATGATTATTTGAGCCTCTACGGGTCAGGACAGCTAGAGGATATTCCTGTTGTAGGCATTTTTTTTTTCACTTGTAAGAGGTGAGATCTTGCACTGCTTACAAGGAGACCGCTTCTGTAAAGTTGGCTTCTTTCTTATGTTAGGTGCGTGATGTTGCCCAAGATGTTCACAGCCAGCTTGGAGATGTAGATGAGGTATAAGTTAACTGTTTTATTCCTGTCTTGTAAAGAATGTTTTCTTTCTTACAACACAATACAATAACTTCATTTTTATAGCGAGGAATTGCAAGTAAAGATACTAGTGAAAAGGAAGGTGGTTTCATCATAATTATGTAATAACTGCACTTTCAGGAAGTTGAAGTTGAAGACAGAACACACTTTGCAATTATCAACCCAAGAACTGCTGCACCTACTGTTGCGGTAAGTTCAATTTCAATTACCTTGATCATTGCTATGAATAGGATTCCACTAGTATACAAATCAAATGCTGCAATCTGACTGGCTGAGCTATCGTACCCTATCAGCCATTATAGTTCACCACTAGATTTTCACCACTAAATTTTCTCTGAACAAACTTGAAATTATTTTTAAAAAGTAGGTCCGCAATGCGTACTTGTGGGCTTATGCTTTGTTGATATTTGCCTTGTTCATCTGTTTTTTGTATGCTATATAATTAATAGGTAATAGGACTACATGCTTATCCAATTTGGAAATAATTGGATGAGAAAGATTCCTCTGAAAGATTCCTCAGAATTTTTCTCATCCAATTATTTCCAAATTGGACAGCATGTAGTCCCATTACATATACTAATCATCATGTAAGTCAGGGTTTATCAACTCTCTATGCCTTTGGTTAAGCCTTGAGTGTTAACATTAGCCAACACAGCAAAGACATCTGTAGCCTCTTGAAGCAGCTCACCTCCAACAGGTAGTGGTACTATTTGCTCAATGAGCTTGTTAATCGTGCATGTCAAGGCACACATACCTTTAAACAAAGGTGTTTGTACCTTTTACATTTTAACGTCTTGTGAATGTACTGATGGACTCAAATTATCCCACACAGTCTGGTTTACCCATACTTTTGTCAGGCTTTCACGATTCTCAGGGTGATGATATTTGTTGATCTTTTCCGAGAGCTTTTTCTCTGGCAGTGTGTCTTTCATTAATGTACTGATATCATGCTTGCCAGTTCTGAGTCTCCATCGACTTGCACGTAGAAGTTTCCATTAAATTGAACCAGCTATTTCAGTTTAAACATTTAAGTAGGAAAATTAAAATCGTTTTTTATAAAAAGTAATCCAGGCACAAAAAATTAGATTATTATCCCTCGTCTGCTGTTGGGTGATAATTGATTTAGCCTTTAGCATCATCAGTGACTATCCCATAGACATAGTACCAATGTTTCATATCAAACTCTCTGTACATACATACCTGCATACCTACATACCTACATATCCTTTATTAAAGTGTCTGGTCATTCTAGCGTAAAGGCACTAATTGTTGATACAGACATTGTTGAGTAAATTACGACAATTTCCGTTGTTAATGGCATGGCAGTGTCTTTTCTTATATTTCATTGGTAGAAAGCTCAGCACAACCGCTCTTTCAACCAGTTTTCCAAAGAAACTTTTGCTTCCTGGTTAAGCAAAAAAAAAAAAAAAAAAATCAGCTAAGCAGCATCTCACTTTCCATTTTAAGTCCAACTTAGGAAACTGGCTGATAACCAAGATTCAGTGAACCAATCAGAAAACTGTAAATGCCTTATCACTAATCAGAGTTTGAGATGAATAATTAACAATTATTCCATGAAACCGCGTTGGATATGAAGTGATAAATAACCAACGAGCGCGTAGCGCGAGTTGGTTATGATCACTTCATATCCAACAAGGTCGAATGGAATAATTGTTTTAGTATATTCTTAATCGGGTTTTTGCCGCCGATTTTTATTTCAACAATTTTACAGAGCGGAAAATTTTTAAACTTGGCGCACTGTTTTCCATATAAGGTAAAACTCCGACTAATGGCTCATAGTCGGAGTTTTTGAGCCAATCAGAGAGCTAGAAATGCAATAGTCGGAGCTGAGAATATACTAACAACAATTATACTTTTCATAGATGGCGTGTGATTTCATACATGCTTTAAAGTGCCTATGAAGTAAAAAATAATTGCTGCTGATTTGAAAGGCTTTTCAAGGTAAAGAAGAATGGCATTTTACTTTTTGGAATATCTTTCTTCGTTTTAGAGATATTCACGTTTTTGTATTATAAGTGATGACGTCATAGGTGGTTCCACCAAAACAGTTCAACACTCAATCAAGAATATCTCTAGAAATATTAAAGCAGTGTTCGTTAAACTTAGCACCAGAAATGTACATCACAAAAGAAACAAAATGACACCCGTTGTGCCGTCGCCATGACAACAGTTATGCCACTGGTTCTGTTTTAATTAAAACTAACATTACCAGATTTTATCTTAAACAAGTATCATCCACTCCCAACAATCTAATGGGGAGAGTTTAGACAATATGGGAATCATGTGTGTTCCGAGCAAGAGCCTCTGTCCCTTTTCGAAGGGTTGCAAATTGGCATATTTGGTTTTTCACAGAAAGAGACTGGAGCCAAAAGTGTTGCCATGGCAACATCACAGAAGGTGTCATTCTGTTTCTTTTGTAATGCACATTTGTGGTGCCAAGTTTGAAGAACACTGCTCCAATATTTCTAGAGATATTCTTGATTCAGTGTTTTGCTGTTCAAGTGGAACCACCTATGACGTCATCACTTTCCTCATTTGCATAATCCAAAAACGGAAATATCTCTAGAATGAAAAAAGATATTCCAAAAAGGGAAACATCATTCTTCTTCACTTCGAAAAGCCTTTCAAATAAGCAGCAATTATTTTTTACTTCATAGGCACTTTAAGAGCTCACTTGTATATGTGCATGTATGTTACACCCTGTCGTTTATCAATTGTGTGAGATATGATTTATTTGTTTTCTTCACTTCTCATTCTGCCTTTGAATTGGTAATAATAATGTGCTTTGAAATTATAGATCCTCTTGGTAAGCCAGATTGAGAAGATTGTGGATGAAATGGACTGGGCACTTGTTAAGGTCAAAGGAGACATAACATTATTAGTGACAGGAATGGCAGGTGAGCATGTTACATGAACCGTGATCCAACCTGCGGATGGCATTATTTATCCTTTAAACAGCAAGGCCTGCTACTAAAACTAATGGTAAATTAGTCAATACCAAAAATATGCACAAAAGACCACGCAAAGTTTGTCTCAATCATAGAGATGAAAAGGAAAAAGCATCAAGCAATCAGCAAAGGAAATGTCGTACATATTCAATTTATATTCTCCCTAGTTTTCTAGCATGTGTGTTTATTGTAGGTGTATGCAACAAACAACTTGAAAATGGACTTTGCATCTCTTACAGGAGTAGTTACAATTATAAAATACAAAAGATGACTTTCAACAGAAAGCAGATGCCATTCAAAACTTTTTGTTTTGCAGAAGAGAAGGTTCCAGATTCCCCTGATAGTTGCCCTCGTGGTTTGTTAGAGCAAGCCTTGTGTCATCGCCTTTGCACTGTTGTAGCTGCTCTTCATGAACTGTCCCAGTCTGCTCTTCCTGATGGTCCTTGTACAGAAGCAACCCTGAAGGTGACTAAAAAGTGGCACCTCGAATTTTACTCAATCGTTTTGCTTGTTTTTCGAGGTTCCATGGGTAAAGTCCAACCCTGATATGACCAACTCCAAAAGGGCGATTGTTGCTGACGTCATTTATTATATATGCCTCTTTGTCATATGACTTTGTTTTCAGAAGGCATCATGGTGGATACAACCTGACCTCAAACATTTATGACCTTCTGAAATGTAGTAAATGTTGAAGTGTGTGATTTTGGAAAGATATATTGGCTTACAAAAACTGTAAATTTCTGGTTGGCAAAAGCAATGTGACTTACTCTTTATAAAATTGGAGGTTTTTTCAAAGTCGGCATCAAACAAAAAAAGTGTTAAATAGATTAAGCTTAAAATCCTTGGGACAGGTAACTGTGCTACACTCTTTCAATAGTCATGAGATATATTTATAAGTCAATCAGAAACTGAGGTGCTTGTGGTCATGAGGGAAATATTACAGGCAAAGGAATAAAACAACAAACTGTAGTGTACTGAATTAAACGGTAAGCAATTAAAACTCAATTCAATGGGCAAAAAACCAAGTAAGAATGAAAGGTAGCAAGACAGTTGCATTTCAACCTTTGGATGATTAATATTATCGGTAGTGAGATACAATCTTTCTCATCATTGCATGTCAGTGTTTCATTTCTTGATAGCACAACAGTTCTTGATAATTTTTTTTCTTTCCAGGTGCTGACTAAAATGTATGTTACTCTTGGTTCTCTCGCAAAACATGTAAGTGGAAAATATTACTTATTAACACTCATTTCGCTTTTCGATTAAGCAGAATGTCGTTTGGATTGTTTTTTATAAATGTTGTATCTCCTAACTCAAATACATTTTCTGATTGGAGAAGAATATGCCACGTGTCATGGATCAAAACGCACTAACTCTCCAGGGAACAACAACTTGAACTTTCGACTCGCACAGGTCGTGCACCTTGAAACCTCCAGCATATCAAGGAAACAAACCTCACTGTTTCCCTTGGAGCCAGTCATTAAGTACTTAATGAAAACAATGTTTATCTCCGGTCTGAAAATGACCTTGTGAATCAGACTCCCATCCATGGAAACTTGAAGAACCCAAGACATGCCATTGACAATAAACAATTGTATATCAGACAAAGCTTCATCCGCAGTCAGAGATCTTATCACCTTACGATCATCCAAGTATCATCTTTGACATGACTATATCCTTTCTTTGCCAAAAATTAACACGACTAGTTTAAATATGGTCTCAAATCATGGAGATATTTTGCCGCCAAAGAATGGAACGAGCTATCAAATGATGTTAGGACTGAAGTAGGCACTAGTGAAGTGAACAACAAAATTTGATCGCTCAAGTTTGACTGATATGGAAATTTATTGTAATTTAATTCACTAAATTTTTAGTTCTCTGCGTTTATAGTGTTATCCGATCAATTATTGTACATTTTAGTTAATACTAGGGCTGTGGATTACCTGTATACTAGCTGATTAGCTAAGCGTAAACTCCGCGTTAAATGAAGTACCTTATCTTATCTTATGGACACGAGAAAGTTTTATGTGTACCTACAATGCAATTTTTCTTAGTTGTGCAATTTTGAGTGGTAAACCAGGCAATATCTGGCAAGCCACATCATGTTAAAGAATAACTGTATAGACTGTATTCCAAATCCAGAGTTCCAGACTGACTTTCTCGAACACAGCAAATGTGGACGCAAAGCCTACTTAAAAAGGTGTTCTGGGAGTAGCTACCTGTGATGGTCTAGTATTGCAATCATGTTAAGTAGTTATAGGTTTAGGTACTTAAGTACTCTAACCTAGACTACGAGTAGTACCTCATTCGCTTAGTCCGTCGTGCGTAAAGCGAACGAAAACTGCGAGAAAAAAATGGCCGCGCGAAATCCTGATGGCGAGCGCGCTCCTCGATCCCAGGATTTAGCGCGGCCATTTTTTTCTCGCGGTTTTCCTTTGGGTCGCGCACGACGGACTAACCAGCTGAGTGTGACACTTGAGCAGCCAATCAACTGTTGCCTAACTTTTTGGCTCTTTTTTATTTACAATAGTACTTGTCCTTGTACAGTCAGAGACTTGGTTACTTGCCAGCAAAGTTTGAAAAGTTGGTTAGTATACAGAATTTAGAGAGTTAATTTATTAAACATAGTTTGGCAAAAGGCATACAAGGTACACAGTACCTTGGGAACTGAGCAGTTTCTCTGGTCCCTGGTTCTGTACTCATATTTAGATAAGACTTAGGATGTGAAGAAGAAGTAACGCAACTGATTCTAGAATGCACAATGTTAACGCTATTGAAGGGTGTACAAGTCTGTGGCTTCACTTCTCTCTGGTGAAGTTTTAAGAGGCATTATCATAAGGATGCCACTGAAAGTCTTTGGAAACCTAAAATGTATGGTTTAGTTTATAAAATTACTATGCTTCTGTCCATAAAACTGATTTGTTCCCTCACTGTTTTGTATTGCATGCTAGAACACAATCTCTTGTGTTGCCACTGAAAGCCAAAAATTACTTTTCGTTTTGGCCTAGAAATAGCTAAAAGTGCAGGTTTCTGGCTGTGTTACCCTTAATACTGTCAACTGAAACAATTGGACCACTCGTTCTTGTTTCCTGTGAGTGATAGTGAACTTAGCTACACCATGCTGACTGTTCGCTCCTGGAAAATTTTGACTAATTGTGTCACTGTTGATTAGGCAAATAGAATGAGATACTTGCTGCGGATTTACCGGCTTTTGGACTGACTAGATACTAACAAGTTATGGCGCTAAGCCCTGTATTGTAAATTTTTATATACTCTACAGGTTAAAATGACGGGTACTCACTTGTCACAGCAAGTATATGCACTGCTGACTTATATCCAGGCCACTCAAAGCCAGACTCTTCTGGAGCAGAACACCACTGCCAAAAATAAAGCGAAAGATAAGAAAAAGGTGCCCAAAGGGCAGAACCTGCCAGGAAAGGTAATTAGAAGTGCTCCTTGCACTAGGCTGTTTGGCCGCACTTTTGTATCACACCACCTGACTATAGCAGAACTTGTAAGGATCATTACCACTGAACAATAGCACTAATTCCTTTGAAGAGGAGGGTATTGTAGATTTCTTTAGATTAGCGTAAAAAAGTGATGACAAAAAGATTGGCTGTTGTAAAGTAGTCTTTCAGAGAGTAACTGCCCGTTAGTGTAGTCATACGTGACATTATTTTGTGGTTCATATTTAATCGGAAGGTTGTGCTGAAATATTTCTTCCTTCATGAATAAAAATGTTGTTTTCTCATCAGGCAAAAGTAATGAAGGAGGTGAAGTCAGTACCAAACTTGATATATGCAATTGAACAGTATGAGCGTTACCTCATACAGCTCTCTAAAAAGTCCAAGGTGAGAACGACCTGACAGATATTATGGTCTTGGTCATTTGAAGGTGTCGTTTTGATCTTGTGTTGACACCAAGGCTTTAAATTATGGAAATGCAGGTTTGTATAATTTTACTGCAGTTTTGTTTGGGATGGCTGGTGTTCAGATGTTGGGAAAACCTGATTTGGTCCTTGAGGTATTCACTTTTGGGAACACTTGGATGTGGCCTTGAAGTGTTGACGTGTGGAAACACTTGGGTGTAGCACTTACGGTGTACACATGGGGGTACCCTTTGTTGTGGTATCTAAGATGTCTGCATGTGAGTACTTATATGTGGTCCCTGAGGCTTTTCATTTTGGGGAGTTCACTGTAGTCTTGTTTAGAATGGCTTATCAGGAAACATGCACAATCTTTGTTCCGCTGTCTCGACCTGGAGTAAACCCAAACTGTCCAGTGTGCCATCTGCGCAAGTGATAAGGGGTATAAACATCTTCCAGAGCTTGATTTCATGACTCATATTCTCCATAGAGGTTGGCAAATACGTCTTAAAATATTGTGTACCGGACTTTTAAGATATCAGTGCAATTTACATGTAACTTTGGTGACCACTTGCGTTATTCTCCGTGCTTTCTTGACATCCTATCAATATTATCAGGAGACTTTCAGATTGTGAGTATTTTACAAGTAGCTCTGAAGAGTGTTAATGTTATAGGAAGTGTCCTGAGATACGGGGTGGGAAGTTCCCCTCATTGAATAATTTTCAAGGTTTTCTCCAGAGCACCGTGTATACTGGTGACACAAAATATGTTATTTTGTCGTCTTAGATTAATCTGATGGAGCACTTTAAGCGCAGTACTGCAAGAGACTTCCGTATCAATGGTGCTACACTGGAGGCCGCTCTGAGACAGGAGTCAAGTGATGAAGAGGAGGAGCATGATGATGAAAATGATGACCAACAAGATGAGGTAAATAATGACGTGTATATGTATACTACTCAATTGTTACAGTACTCATTTCTTTTGCTGAAGTAATAATTACAATGATCGACTCATCTAGGTTTTGACCGACCACACTCTGGTCTTGTTACTTGTTTATTAGACAGTTCCATCATAACTCTACTCTGACAGTTTTCAATGGTACTTGTGTAAAGGATACTAATTTTTGTAGCGGGACTAGCCAATTGCAATAATTATTACAGTGGCCATTTGCCTGAACATGCAATGCGTTTTAATTTAGTTCCTAAATTAAACATATATTTAATAATAAAAATAAAATAATAATAATAATAATAAATTAATATTTTAACGAGACCTCCAATCATATAGTAGTAGGGTGCCAACCAAACTTGGCTGAAATCGTTACAATGATCGAGAGATTTTACAGGATTCACAGTGGAACGGACGCACATCTAGCTTTAGTCTGGAAAATCAATTATATCGTCTTCCAATTTCTACTTCCCAGAATAAATCTGAAGAAGAAAACCAAGAACCTCCAAAGAAAAAGGAGAAAATAATGACCACGAACAAGAATGCAGGCAAGCTTAGTCTAAAGCAGAAAGCTTCCAACCAACTACTATCACATGGAAACAAGTAGAGACATACCTAGCTTGTGAGAGCAGACCTTTTATGGCCAAAAAAGTAGTCCACTCTCGCAGACTAAGGGGTGCCTGGGTCGTGGTCACTTCTCAGTGTCAAGCATGCTTGTCTGACTCAGCGATAGGATTTCCTATATGCTACCTAACGACTTCCTTTCATGGAAACCTTAGTCGAAAACTTGTTAATGCAGTTTTGTTATTGTAGCACAATCGTCCTTAATTTGGGACATCTGCTCCAATTCTGCTCCAAGGAAGAATTCTGTCACCTTGCCCTACAAGACAGAGGTTACTCATCACCGTTGGGTAAAAACTGAATGACAGAACTTCACAGAACCGAGAGAGGAGATCAAGTCTGCTCAGTTCGCTGTTTTACAATAACTAAAAGTTCTAATATTTCGTTATTTCACAGCCTCAATCTGAAGTGCTTCACTTCTTTCGTAAACATTTATATTAGGGAGGCATTGTGGCCTGAAGTTATAATTCGGATTATATGAACAGACAAAGTGAGAATTATTAGATAACAGATGGAAGGATTTGCCCAATCATTTTAAGGCACGTTAAAACTAAATGTGCATAAGAATAAAATTTAAGCGTACAATTGTGTGCGTTGACTTTACGTTGTCCAATTTCCACTGGCAAGTTTTTTTTTCCTTGGGATTTGCGTACGTTATACACACATACGTGCACCTAGCGATCATGAGGGTTTTAGCAAAAGTTGAGCTGATTTCAACTTTTTCGGGGCCGTCTGCGTTGACGTAACGATTTTTGGATTTTTTAACGAGACACCTCTGCCATGTGGATGCCATTTTGTTTGAAATTGCCGTGGGTGTGTGGGTTTGGTATTTACCCACAATGCGTTGCACGCTTCTGGTATTCTACTCACAGCTGTGTGACCAAGGCGGTGTCCAAATGAAATAGCCTGTAGGGAATCATCGGTAGCCAAGAAACGTAGAATGACAGCAAGACTTTCACCAGGACTAATGGGTTCACGATACAACGATTTTTTTGATAGCAACGGGCGCACAAGAGAAAGGAAACTGTCAAATCGTTCAGAAGTAATCCAGAAGTATTTATAAAAAATGACGACTCGTAATCATTTTCACGCATTTCCTTCACTGGGGTTTGGTTACACCCAATTGAAAACGGTTTTAAAAAAAAATCTTACCCAATATCTCTTGGGGTATCTTCGTCTTCTCTTTTGCCTCTGCCGTAGGTAAAAGAGGAGAAGACAACCCTTATGTACAGCGACTGCGATTACTTTGGCAGCCAGCTGATTAAATTGCACCCAATTTACTTGCCTTGCCATCTTGGATTTAAAATGTTTTTTAAATAAGTCTCCAAATGCACCTTTTAATTGACTCAAAATTTAGGAAAATTTTGAGGATGTGAAAAATGTAAGTAATTTGGAATAAAAATGTCACAAAATGCAAATTTCAACTAGAACTGAAATTTAAGCCGAAAATACACCACATTTGGAGGGGCCTTTCACCAACACGGTTGCCATAGAAACATCATTTCACGTAACCAAACGCAATTTATACAGCAAAATGTTCCTTGACAATTTTTACTACAGAGTGCTCCATTGAGATTGTTTAGGGTGGTGGCGTCCATTAAAGCAACAGCACACTAATGCAATAAGGTGTAAACTTTTTGTTTTAGTAATTTTGACAATTTCAATTAATTAATTAGCCTTTTGGCAAGGGGTTGGGGTGCGGTAGGTACTTGTGCGCGCTACGTAATATGTGTTACACCTACGTAACTTTAATAACATCACAAAGCTGTACATGCTTTTTCGAAAATGCATTGCTCTGCTTGTGGTACTATTCTCTTTAAAACAAAAGCAATTTTCTTTAAACGCATGCGCAGATTAGTTAGGGTATTGTATAGACTATATATTAGATAGAAAGTACATTTCATATGGGATCACACACGAACGTGCTTTTCCTTGCGGTAGAACCCAACCTGTACGACGTATGCATTCTATCATACATAAGCGTGAAACACTCCGTTCTCGTCTCCAGAGCAAAACGGTTTTTATATGTCGTGTGATATCACACTCCCATTTTGACCAGGCAACAGTTGCATTTCGGGTCGTGTCACTTCCTCCTTTGTGGTGCAATGAACGCTACTGTGATTGCATTTTGAATTACCCCTAGCTCGGTTCAAGAAATGTCATCTGTTTTCAAACTACAATGATGTGCTTCCCATGGTTCAAATAAAGAGTGGAAACGTATTTGTAGTTTATTTCTGGCATTAATCTCAATCAAGTAGCATTGTTATGCTTCCCATTGAAACGCTTTTTACTTGCATAAATCAATATCATCGTGTGTTAACGTAAAGTGGTATATTGTTAACACCAATGGTGGCAACAGAATAAGAACGTGCTATTCCATGGCTATTTGAAAAATGAATAAGTTTTTGTTACAGGTGAAATGAAAATTTGTGTTTTGAATAAAACGAAATTGTTCCTCTTCCATTTATCTCCAGCAGTGAAAAAATCACGCACGTCTTCCATGTGCTTTCGAGAAAACAAGGTTATCATGTTGCATATCTTTGCGGGTATGTATCAAGTTACAAACATTAACGTGAACGGTAAAACTGTCACATTTGTTAGGCCTAGTTCATACGTCGCATTTCTGCCGTGTCGAATTCAATTCAATTAAGTGCGGCAGAAATGCGACCGTGGATTTATACGTCGCACTTAATTCAGAATTCATACTGTCGGGTATGTCGGCCAGCGGAAAATGTTGTAAACGCAGAGTATTCAGTATGGCGGACGAAAATACTGAGCGACGAAGGACTTTAATTTTGTTAAAAATTGTCCGCTAATGTAACGAGAAGAAGGCTGACAACGGAGCAGTATGTGTTGTAATATGTTCAGGTTGCATTGGGTCGAGAATGGCCAAGTTTCTTTTTCTTTGGCGGGAAAACATTTACGCATGCTCAATACATTAACATAATGTCTGCATTAGATTCGACACGGCAGAAATTCGACGTCTGAATCGGTGTCGCATTTCTGTCGGATAATGCGACAAGACCAGTTGAACGTGCGGCAGAAATGCGACAGCCGATTCAGACGTCGAATTTCTGTCGAATTTAATTCGTTGAATTGAATTCGACACGGCAGAAATGCGACGTATGAACCGGGCCTTACTTCAACGTATTATTGAATTTAAAATGAATAAAAATGGACACAAACCACAGTAAAATTCAAAGCTGTCTTGACAAACCGTATTTACAAGCTATTTTTGGACTTTGAATGAAACATACATAATGTTAAATGTCTTATCAAGGTTTTTTGTCGGTCAGGCCCAGTTCATACGTCGCATTTCTGCCGTGTCGAATTCAATTCAACGTATTAAAGTGCACCTAACCCTAAAATTTTTTTTTCGCTAAAACAAATCTAGACTTTATTTGAAGCATTTGGGCGAAGAAATGTTTGAATTTGGTTGAATCCTCGATTTTCTATGCCCTTTCAAAGTCGCGATTAAGTGTTTCACGACCGCGTTTTAGGGAGTCTGGGGCGGCGGTACCTGATGACGTCCACCCAGGAACCAAACACAATAGCGCCTCAGTCAACTCTCTGTATTTGCTCGAGAAAATAGAATGCAAAACTAATCGTTCCGATGTATTTTGGGACTAAAACGTCCAAGTTTTGTCTCAGAATCATTTCTTTTTCGTCACTGGAGTCAGAGTTAAGTTTCGATTCGGAAGGCTCCGAAATAAACTTTGATCGAGCACGTTCGACAACTCTGAACTCACTGCTTAGAGCTTTGAGAGCAATTTACAATATTTCAAGCGACGACGGGGAAGACGTCTTTGCGGACGAGCTGCTTGTATATTAGGAATGGAAAGCTAGATACGAAGTGGAGGAGCAGGCAAACGAACAGCAGGAAAGAAAACTCAAGGACTGCTTTGGATGGTAATTTCGTCAACTAAACATAAGATTCCCACGCGTGTTTATAGCCCGTTTACATTTGTCCTTACCGAGAATGTATTTTGTCAAGGTTCTGTTAAATCCAGTTTGTGTTTTACTTTCAGTTGAATGCTTCATGTTTATAAGAGCGACGTACGTGTTGCAGTTTTCGAGACTTGATGACCTCCAAAACATTGGCTTCGATCGATTGAAAATCGTATTGTTTGGACCTGTATTTTTGAAGCTGCGGGAAGCAAGGCGGAAGGAAACATTTCATACAATTACCGATTTCACATTGTCACACGTTTTAAGTCGTAACTCCAAATAACCAATGTAAATTGTTCTCAAAGTTTGCAGTGAAATTCGTCGGATAAGCGAAAAGGATGTGTTCCCTAAGCGGTCCGCAGATAACGTTACGCGGTCATATTTTCGACGCTATTGCACAGAATCTTTGTCACACTGCTGATTTCCAAACCTTCGAAAAACTCTGTGAGTCTAACAATTTTGTTATCATGTAATTCTAGAGGATTAATCTTCGACTTTCATCTAAATCGAAAGAGAAATAAGTGTTGGCTAGCGGCGTACACTTGCGATCTATTTACATATCAGTATAACGCTTCTTGATCATGACCGGATCACACAGCTTTGCCGGTTATGTTATAAATACTGCGGGATTGGAAGATATAGGTTGTCGGTGGTATTTCTACAAATTGCTGGTTAGCTTTAAGCAGAAAATTTATGAAAATAGCGTTCGAAAGTCTGCGGAACAAATTCCAGTGAGAGTTCTTCAATGGTTCTCACAGATTAAGTTCTCTTATTTCGGTTCGACAAAATCAACCATCGTTTACGTCTTTATTGCACCATTAACCGATCATCGTCAGTAAATTGTACAGTATACCTTTCTTTAAATCTGGAATATTGCTGCAAGAGCCGATAGCACCTCTGGAAGGCGTTTCTGCGCACTTTTCGAATGTGTATTGCACCATCCTGAAGGAAATGAGAGGAAATGAGATATCCAACCTTCCTGGGTAGACGTCACAAGAGCCGCTGGACCCATTCTCCTCAAACTCGGTCGTGAAACAAAATGGCGGTGTTTTGGAGCTATTTTCGAGATTTCGTCGTGGCACAGAAAATCGAGGATTTAACGGAATCCAAAAATTTTTTCGCAGAACTATTTCAAATAATAAGTAGATTCGTTCTAGCGAAAAAAAATTTTTGGGGTTAGGTGCACTTTAAGTATGTGACAGTTTTACCGTTCACTGACCGACAAAAAACCTTGATAAGACATTTAACATTATGTATGTTTCATTCAAAGTCCAAAAATAGCTTGTAAATACGGTTTGTCAAGACAGCTTTGAATTTTACTGTGGTTTGTGTCCATTTTTATTCATTTTAAATTCAATAATACGTTGAAGTAAGGCCCGGTTCATACGTCGCATTTCTGCCGTGTCGAATTCAATTCAACGAATTAAATTCGACAGAAATTCGACGTCTGAATCGGCTGTCGCATTTCTGCCGCACGTTCAACTGGTCTTGTCGCATTATCCGACAGAAATGCGACACCGATTCAGACGTCGAATTTCTGCCGTGTCGAATCTAATGCAGACATTATGTTAATGTATTGAGCATGCGTAAATGTTTTCCCGCCAAAGAAAAAGAAACTTGGCCATTCTCGACCCAATGCAACCTGAATATATTGCAACACATACTGCTCCGTTGTCAGCCTTCTCGTTACATTAGCGGACAATTTTTAGCAAAATTAAAGTCCTTCGTCGCTCAGTATTTTCGTCCGCCCTACCAGGGACGGGGGAGAACACTCTGTGACGCCTGGCACTTTTTTCGTGTTTGGATCATCCACCAAAAAGTGACGTCACATCCGGTGAAAAAGCGGGCTGAGCGGCAAAATCAAATTTGAATGCGACATAATCGTTCTCCCAGTAAGTAAAATGGCAATATTTCGTAATCGGCGGGATATTTCTAACGTTTTATTTGGCCATGATAAACAATATTTTGTCGTCTTCCTCGTCATATCGTTTGTTTGAGGAACAGAACGATTATTTATTCAAAAACACGCTTTTCTGAAGGCGTGTGTTTTTACGAAATGTCGTTTCTTCTTCGCTGAATTCCACAGGAGTCATCGTTTGCGTGGAAATAATGAATTCTAGGTAGGTAGCACTCAATTCAAATATCCTATTCTCTTAGGTAGGCATTAAACTAAGAGAAAAGCGCAATGACAGTTTTCTAGACGTGGGAGAACCTATTTAACGGAAGCCCATTTTTTCAAATTTACCCTTGACAAACACTCGAGACTAATGTAGAGGTGGTAATCGTATCGCACTGCAGGAATAGACCCACACACACAACGCGGCGGAACTTTCTTGCCGATCGACACTAGCGCAAATTCATGTTCTTGCTTGTGACTCAAACTGGTGTTATAAATTCTGTTACGATTGGTTGAGAACCTTGAACAAGTTATCTTAACTTTTCCCTTGGCAATTCCTTAATTGGTAAACGCTTCCTTTAACATAGGCAGGCCGTGAACCCCTTAAAAATAAACAAGAAGATATTCGGCAAGATTTCCGTATAACCCCATACATTTATTATGCATACAGTTCTTTGTTTAACTAAACAAAAGAGTAAACAATAGCGCTCCTTTGAGACTTATTTGATTTGAATAACTCTAAATTTTACCATTTTTTTTCTAAGTGTCGCATACTTTTAGACTATCTAAAATACGCAAAAATGGAACGATTTCTTGGAGACTTTTGGGCCGCATTTACCGTATTTTTAAACTGAACGTAGGCTTAAAACTGCTTAAAATAATAGCGATTTAGACCTGTTCACTAGTTTAAAAAAGCTTAAAAATACTGCTTTAGGCCTAAGCAAAACCGGCTGCTTGCGGTTAGCGATAATCTGTTGAGCGGGTTAGCCAATATTATACTAATTTTGTAAATGTAAACAAAGCGAAATAAAAATTATAGCTTACCTGTCGCGTCTCTCGGCGTTTTTTTCCCCTTGATTTCCTTCCTCAAGTTTTGACCCATGCGATGAAGCTGTGTATTTTGTTTCTTTCCTCCATGAAGTGGCGATCAGATCACGAACAGTGCATACAGTGGTACGAGGAACAATTTACGCATCTTTGCGCACTTCGTACAAGTCGGCGATATGCTTGATAATGTTTCCAAAAGGATCATCTCCATAGTGCTTACGCCACATCCATTCCTGTAGGTAGCTTTCAAAGAGATCTTTGGATGTTCCTGTACGAGGCATACTTCGTTTGACTACCCACCATGTATTTTCAATGCGCTGGGTGTGCGCACCTGTGTCTGGGTCTACGAAGTTTAGACTGTGGTTAACTGTGAGATGACTATAGCCCTCGTCTTTTAGGCAATCGTAAGCTTTCCACATGTCGCTCATCACGCGTGTCCCCGGCAATATGTGGGCGCGTATTATGGGCAAGAGTGTGTCTTTATCCCTTTGCGCTACCGGAACAAGAAGCAGGCCTTGGTCTCGCGGCAGATGCCGCCAAAGACCCACTGTCCTTCGATGTAGCGACCGCGGTTGTACTTCGTTTTGCCAAACTTGGACTCGTCAATCTCCACAGTCTTACCTGGTCCGCCTATTTGCCCCGCATGATGATTCATGATTCTGTCGGCACAAACCTCTCGGCAATAGTTATACCTATCTATCACCGTTTCTGTTGACGTGGTTTCGTCATCTAGTGAGGTCTCGTGCACTGCTTGAGTAATTGTAAATTTGTGCGCCCAAGCGTACGTTAGGTCTAATATTTTTTCAATGGACAGCCTGCTTCCAGAAAACCATGAGTTCTGGCGCGTTGATGCCATGCCATTACATTTTTTTCTCGAACCCCGCCATTCGAACCCATCTCGCGATGAAGCTCGTCGTGTCCACGTCAATGTCTTGCTACAATTTTCCCGTGGACACATAACTGACGACGCGAGCAGGTTGTGTTCCTTGCACCACTGTATGCACTGATCGTGATCCGCCAAAATTTTACACAGTTTAAAAAAATTTAGAGGAGACATTCCTATAAAAACGGTTAACTGTAAATGACAAGAGAGTAGAGGCAACAGGGAGAAAGAAATAAATCATCCCCTTTATATTCACCAAGGAGCTAGTGATAAAAACATGCGATGCGTGTTTTCGTGCAGCGGGAAACATGCTTTAAACAGAGGAATAATTCAATTGTAATGTAAATTTTTGACAATGTGAACGAGTGAAGTAAAATAAAAATGATTTTTCGAGTGCAAATTCTCAACTGAATCTCGTAGTGTAGTGGTGTGGAAGAGAGACTGGTAAGCGAGAGGTATGCGAAAGGTAAGTGGTTCGAGACCTGCAGGGGTACAAGGTAATAAAAGGAAAAAAATGCGCAATGAGCCTGGATAATATGGAGAAGAGAAAGAGAGAAGAATGGAGCTAGGGGAAGAAGAGAATCAGCGAAAAGACAGCGCGCAATGAAATCCTCTTTTATTCATACAGTAAGTAGTAATTATCAATGTATATATTCAATACCCTCGGGAATTCCTATTGTCTTCAAAAACAATAGAGCGCATACATAATTAATAATTCTGCATGCATAATAAATGTATGGGGTTATACGGAAATCTCTCCAGTATTGCTGGCCATAGTTTGCACTGTGCACTATGGGAACACGTTTAACAGAAGCCGTTTTTTTCTAAAAGTGAACACAGTTGAAGCTCTGTATCCACGAGTGTGTGGTGGAAAATCGTATACGCAAGGTTAGTATCCTATTTCCGTATCTCTTGTTGAATACTTTTTTTCTCTGTAAGAAATAATCTATATTGAGAGCTAGAGTTCATTGTAAATGCGTGTTTTAGGGATATTAGATTTCCCACAAAAGATCAACAAAGGGTGAAGCAGTCCAGATGAGTAGAACTAATTTCCTTCAGTCATCCAATGGTTAATTGCACATTCCTCTGTATTGTCTGAATTGCAATACTGGCCTGGGGATCAACTTCTTTGGGCAGTTCAAAAAGAGGGGGTTGGCCTGTTTAGGGTTAGCTCCCAGTGGTATGGTATATCCTTACCTCTTAACTTTACACCTGCTTTTGACAGGTACCCACTTCTGCTGTGACCGGGGGGGGGGGGGCTACTCCCTTATATGCACTATATAGGTATGTGTGCCCCAAAGGGTATGGTTTTTCAGCCGTTTTGGTCATAAATAAAGTATGGACTTTGGCCACTTTGGTCTTAAATAGGGTATGGGTTTTGTACTCTAGTCTTGAATTGGGTAATGTTGTTTAGAAGAAGCTACTTTTTCATCATTATTGATAAGACCATAAACAAGAAGCCTTCAAAAATTATGTTTAGGGCAACTGTGCCAGCGACAACGGTTGTAAATAGGTTGTCAAATTTTTGATCTGGTCATAAAGAGGGTAGGGAAAATCGTAGATTTTGGTAATCAATAGAGCAAGGGTTTTGGGAAGCAGGCCACACACCCCCACCAATTTTTTCTGGTAGTACCCCCCTCCCGGGTACTGTAGAGTGGTTCATAAATAAATGCTGGACAGAATTCAAATTTTATGTTGTAATTAGCTTTAACCTGTAAATTATTATCTATTAATAATGAAATAGAGAACATCTTCTCTCTTTCTATTCAACAATTGGACTATGAGGTCAAGGCTTCTTTGAGGTGATAGTTTGAGGCTGCATCAACCGTATTATCACCTGATGGGAATCTTGAGCTCGGAATCCAATAATATTGTTAAATAGAATTGTATGATTTACCATTGTTTCTCTATCAAACTTCATACTTGGGTGCAATCATACAACCTGAAATTCTCATACTTGTAGGACTTCATAATTAGTTAAATTCAACTATTTTGAGATTTTAAAGTTATGTTCTTTATCAAATTAACTCAGCAAGAGGTGCTGTGAGAACACAGGCCGCTGGTGGTTGTTTACACAGCTTTTTTTAGTTCTTCCAAAGATCTGTTTTCAACACCTCATCTTTTGTTAATCTGGTAGGGATACAATGTAGCTCTGTAGCAACAGGACCTTTGTTCATTATTTGATCAATGTTTAAATGGCATCTACCTTCCATCTCATAAAGAAAAAAGGAAAAATGGGTCTCATATGCATATATCAAATAATTCACAAAGGTCAGTTGTGATTGCTCCATTGTGGGTGGGCTGAAGTTCTAGCTTGGTTTGATGTTAAAGTGATTTCTTGCCATTAATTCCCCATGCATTTGGCTGAAGTTGACCCTGCATGATTATTCAATTATTGATATTGAATAATCAAATGTGCAAATATCCCTCTTTGTTTGAGTTTCCCTCAGTCATTCAATCACAGTGGGTTTTGCCGAGTTAATTGTCTCTTCTTTGTAAATTGATATTTTTGCTTTAAATTTTAATAGCCGTAGGTGTGTTTCTAGTAGAACTATAAGCCTACCCACTTGATGTAATATTGGGTTGAGTGTATGACATCATCAGTAACCTCATTTGCATATTTTACACATTTTTCAAACTTAAACATCTTTGAAACTGATGCAGATATTTGCAAAAGGTTAACAGCATTTTTAATCTTTTGTGGAATTCTATGTGATACACCTACAAATTCTGACTTAAGGGGTAAAAGTTAAATGAGAGAAGCACGTTAAAGCGTTGAGTTGAAGAGAATTTTGAAGGGGAATTTGATGTGGTTATTGAATTGACAGAGGTTGGCTTTGCTATTGCTTTTGTTATTATCTTCTACATTTTTCAGGCAGAGTGGTTGTTGGCAAAAGCACAACTGGCAATGTCCTCACTGACCTGTGTTTAGGTGTTTTTAGGTTTTTGTCTCTGACATTGAAGTTCAATTTAAGTAGTAATACACTGTCTTTACAATAGAACATATGGATATTAATAGTATAGTTATTTTAATACCCTCATGCCAAAATTATAGTAATTTTATGGCTCAATTTCTACCTCTGCTTTAATTTGTGTACACCAGTTTATTTTTTTAAACCAATTTAATGTCATCAAAGGAGAAGGGGGAATCTGAGAACAATAATAAATTAGACCAACAAATATAAATAAATTTGCAATGATTGCTCTCATTGTCTAGTGGAGATGAAGTGGACCAAAAGGTCAGAGATCTGATGTTTGAATCTAGGTCTGTCTGTACAAAATAAAAAAAGGATGGTATTGTAATATGGGAGTATTATGGTAAGTTATGTTGGGGGGTTGATATGGGATCCTGGCTGTACTGTTGTAGGGTAGGAATAGGGACTTAGGGGGTGGGTGGTGTGCTTGTGATTCTTTTCAAGAACCACTCTGAAAGTGAAAACAAACTGGTTTGAAAAATTTGCAGCAGAGGTAAAAATTATACATTATATCTTGTTTTTCTTAGGTGGTAAATGAGCAAATACCCACAAGAGAAATACAAGCAAGAGAAGCACTTTATTTCTCTTCTTAATCAGTGTTCTTCTGAATTCCTCTTGTTAAACTAAATTACTTTTTCTGTTGAGATAACATTTTTACACTGGACATTTCCTCTGAAACCCTTACTAACAAAATAATCATTGCTAACGAAAATTATACTTTTTACGATAACTGTAGAAATTGTTGTGCGCTCATTGGCTAATTTTCATCGTCAATAAGCAGACCTGTAGGCACATAAATTTATAATTTAAGAGATGTGTCAATGAGCAAGAGCATACAATTTGGCAATGAATTTGTTATTAAAAAAAAACAAATTGATGTCAGTTTTTCCTGTGTTTCCAGATGAGTGTTTGAGTGTATGCTATCGCCCCATGGATCCACAGCAACTGTGACAACGTTATGACCAAATTCATGATCAATAATGTTCAAGACAGATGCATGAAAAACTGACGTCAATTTGTTAAACTGAGAAAGATCCGGTTTTTGGTCTTTTTGTGACTGATGGAGGTCTCTAAAAGTTCTCAGTTGTTGTTTAATTTTAGTGACTGTCATTTATGTTTGTATTTTCTTAGGTGGTTACCTCCTGGCATATACACCCCACACTGGCATACAATCCCTTGATTTAGATGATGCTGAACCTGCTTTTCCCATCTTTAACATACATGTAAGAGTGCCAGTGGACCTGTCCAAATGTGATTCTTTTCACTGATAATGCAAATCATAATAAAGATACAAAGCCTCTCTGGTGTGATTTCTTCCTTTACAGTGAAGTGCAACCTATCCAAAAGTTGCATTCTGTAAAAGGTTTACAAAAATTATAAAATGTAGGAGCTCCTCTGAAAGAATAGTTTGTTTTTTTTTTCT
The DNA here is from genome assembly GCF_042242905.1 of Orbicella faveolata. NCBI lineage: Eukaryota > Metazoa > Cnidaria > Anthozoa > Scleractinia > Merulinidae > Orbicella > Orbicella faveolata. The sequence continues at coordinate 7,311,119 of NW_028301536.1, read as the reverse complement.
GTTCATTTTTTTCGTTGATTATTTATATTTTCCTAATAAGCAGTTTCTTCACAACACATTTTAAGATGATAAATAGCCATAAAAATAACATTTTTGTCTCTGAGATCATTTTAAAGATTAAAACAAGTTATAATAGATAAAAATAACTCTTTTTTACTGAATCACCCATAAGAATATCTGGAGAGATTTCCGTATAACCCCATACATTTATTATGCATGCAGAATTATTAATTATGTATGCGCTCTATTGTTTTTGAAGACAATAGGAATTCCCGAGGGTATTGAATATATACATTGATAATTACTACTTACTGTATGAATAAAAGAGGATTTCATTGCGCGCTGTCTTTTCGCTGATTCTCTTCTTCCCCTAGCTCCATTCTTCTCTCTTTCTCTTCTCCATATTATCCAGGCTCATTGCGCATTTTTTTCCTTTTATTACCTTGTACCCCTGCAGGTCTCGAACCACTTACCTTTCGCATACCTCTCGCTTACCAGTCTCTCTTCCACACCACTACACTACGAGATTCAGTTGAGAATTTGCACTCGAAAGATCATTTTTATTTTACTTCACTCGTTCACATTGTCAAAAATTTACATTACAATTGAATTATTCCTCTGTTTAAAGCATGTTTCCCGCTGCACGAAAACACGCATCGCATGTTTTTATCACTAGCTCCTTGGTGAATATAAAGGGGATGATTTATTTCTTTCTCCCTGTTGCCTCTACTCTCTTGTCATTTACAGTTAACCGTTTTTATAGGAATGTCTCCTCTAAATTTTTTTAAACTGTGTAAAATTTTGGCGGATCACGATCAGTGCATACAGTGGTGCAAGGAACACAACCTGCTCGCGTCGTCAGTTATGTGTCCACGGGAAAATTGTAGCAAGACATTGACGTGGACACGACGAGCTTCATCGCGAGATGGGTTCGAATGGCGGGGTTCGAGAAAAAAATGTAATGGCATGGCATCAACGCGCCAGAACTCATGGTTTTCTGGAAGCAGGCTGTCCATTGAAAAAATATTAGACCTAACGTACGCTTGGGCGCACAAATTTACAATTACTCAAGCAGTGCACGAGACCTCACTAGATGACGAAACCACGTCAACAGAAACGGTGATAGATAGGTATAACTATTGCCGAGAGGTTTGTGCCGACAGAATCATGAATCATCATGCGGGGCAAATAGGCGGACCAGGTAAGACTGTGGAGATTGACGAGTCCAAGTTTGGCAAAACGAAGTACAACCGCGGTCGCTACATCGAAGGACAGTGGGTCTTTGGCGGCATCTGCCGCGAGACCAAGGCCTGCTTCTTGTTCCGGTAGCGCAAAGGGATAAAGACACACTCTTGCCCATAATACGCGCCCACATATTGCCGGGGACACGCGTGATGAGCGACATGTGGAAAGCTTACGATTGCCTAAAAGACGAGGGCTATAGTCATCTCACAGTTAACCACAGTCTAAACTTCGTAGACCCAGACACAGGTGCGCACACCCAGCGCATTGAAAATACATGGTGGGTAGTCAAACGAAGTATGCCTCGTACAGGAACATCCAAAGATCTCTTTGAAAGCTACCTACAGGAATGGATGTGGCGTAAGCACTATGGAGATGATCCTTTTGGAAACATTATCAAGCATATCGCCGACTTGTACGAAGTGCGCAAAGATGCGTAAATTGTTCCTCGTACCACTGTATGCACTGTTCGTGATCTGATCGCCACTTCATGGAGGAAAGAAACAAAATACACAGCTTCATCGCATGGGTCAAAACTTGAGGAAGGAAATCAAGGGGAAAAAAACGCCGAGAGACGCGACAGGTAAGCTATAATTTTTATTTCGCTTTGTTTACATTTACAAAATTAGTATAATATTGGCTAACCCGCTCAACAGATTATCGCTAACCGCAAGCAGCCGGTTTTGCTTAGGCCTAAAGCAGTATTTTTAAGCTTTTTTAAACTAGCGAACAGGTCTAAATCGCTATTATTTTAAGCAGTTTTAAGCCTACGTTCAGTTTAAAAATACGGTAAATGCGGCCCAAAAGTCTCCAAGAAATCGTTCCATTTTTGCGTATTTTAGATAGTCTAAAAGTATGCGACACTTAGAAAAAAAATGGTAAAATTTAGAGTTATTCAAATCAAATAAGTCTCAAAGGAGCGCTATTGTTTACTCTTTTGTTTAGTTAAACAAAGAACTGTATGCATAATAAATGTATGGGGTTATACGGAAATCTTGCCGCAATACTTCATCCAGGTTGTTGTTAACATTATAGGCTATTGCACTTAGTGTTATAACCGAATCATGAGCAATAAGAACCAAAAGTCGGAACAACACCAGTTTTGCAAATGTGTAAAATCCGCCATTCGATGATAGAAGGCTCTCCGTTATTTTCCTTCAAAACAATACTAAACTATACTGTTTTGCCGAAAGTTTTGCTTAAAAAGTCGAAGAAATGTGCCTGCAACATCCTTCTATCCTCAGTATGAAAGGACACGAACCTGATGGTTTGCAAATAGAGGAAAATCTTCCCCAATCGAAACGCCATTTTTTCGCTTTGTGAAACGAGCTGCGCGGCACAGTTTAAACCGGATGTGACGTCACTTTTTGGTGGATGATCCATATACGCGAATTTCAGGAGTCTTCTGCCCCGCCCCTGCGCCATACTGAATACTCTGCGTTTACAACATTTTCCGCTGGCCGACATACCCGACAGTATGAATTCTGAATTAAGTGCGACACAAGAGCGACGTATGAATCCACAGTCGCATTGCTGCCGCACTTAATTGAATTGAATTCGACACGGCAGAAATGCGACGTATGAACTGGGCTTATGTCTTATCAAAGTTTTTTGTCTGTTAATCAAATATACATAATCTTAAGATTATGTCTTATCAAGGTTTTTTGTTCGTTGATCAATCAATCGGTCAACAATTTATGTAAACATGTGCCTAAGAGCTAAGTAAACTCGATCAAAATACGTATGTGTATACAACAACAACAACAACAACAACAACAACAAAAAAGTTACCTTTCTTTTAATCATTATAATTTAATAGTAGGGTTTTCCCAGAATTAACGTTCTGGGAAAAGCTCAAGCTGACTTCCAAAATCAATACTGAGAGTGAGAGGCAGGTGTTACGACCTGTGTGGCTACTATGTGCCAGAGCTGTATATTGCTCTCTGCACTACCTGAGATTGTATCACCAGTTAGAAGAAGTCACAAAGTTGACCACCATAGCTTGGAATTCTGTTTTTGGAAACTAAATTAACGCCGACACTCTGAGATCCACCCTTCGGGCGAAATAGCGTTAATGTTCTCTCACATCCTTGCCTTCTGCTGCAAAAATACTGGCAAAAAGTAAAATCGATAAAGCAAAACAAGTCAAATCAGTCGATCAGTCAGTACCTTACTCTCTCAAGAACCAGCCAATCGAATCTCGGGCTGCTCAAGCACACTGTAAGAGAACACAAATGTGTTTCTTGGTTTTGAGTGCACTCTATTTACAGGGCTTGTACGGGAATGCAAACTTAATTTTATACCGTTGCACAGTTAAAAATGTCAATAGAACGGACTTTTTTTTTCATTTGTTAACTAATAATGAGAAAAAGCTTGTTCCATTCGGATCAGGGGCTTTTCTTTTCCTGGTAAATGTTAGAAAAAGTCGTCAAGTTACCACTACTCAAATTTGCTTGGTGCCTAAAAGCCACCCTCTCCGCCCTGTCTGAAAAGGGTTAAGAGATCTCGGTAAATAAAAACACGTCGCCTCTCCTTAGCGAACAATAAGCCAAAAAAAAAAATCTTAAAACAATTTAAAGATGAAAAAATAGATAAAGATGAATACAAACAGCCAAAGTGTAGATTATCTCTCTCACTGGTTTTATTTTAATAAACATTTTTTTTTAACAGCATGCACTACAAGATACTTTGAGTAACCTTTAAATATTTAGTATTATAACATGCAAACTGCTACGTAGTCCTTTGTGAAAGACTGCTGCAACAGCTTGTGCAATCAATATTGAGTAAAGGTAATCAGAAAAACCTAATTCTATATAAGCAGGAGGCAAAATTTATACTGTACTTAAATTTACGAGAGAGAATTACAGTCGAACCTCCACTAACGGTCACCTCTCTACAACGGCCACTTTTTTGGTCCCGGCAGACGTACATTCACTGTTATTTTAACCCCTCTACAATGACCACCTCTCCACAACAGCAACAGCCACTAATACTCGTCCCAACTGCCAAATAACCTCTCGACAACAGCCAGTTAACCAACGAATGAGGAGCCTCTCCCCAAGCTAAGGTGGCCCTAGTGGAGAGGTTCGACTGTAACTTAATTTAAGTAGGTAAATGAGCCAGACACCAGCATGCTATGTCTGATCTCTACATCAAATGGATATAGTCTCATAAAGCTAATCTAATGTGTAACTGACACATCATGCAAGAAAACTGAACAAATATCAGGCCAAAGATCTCTGCTTTTTAGAACATAGTTGATAGCTCTCACTGCATTGCAAACTTTCACCAGGATGTAACACCAAACTGTCCATGCTGTTTATACGGGACACCATTCACAAGCTCTGCGTATTTGACACCTTAATTCTGGTGTTATAGTTTCAGTTCAGTGTAGGTTTTGAATAAATTCAGCTTATAAATTGGCCTCATTTACCTATATTCGCCGGAGGCACTCGTAGCAGTGTAGTTGCTTACTCTGCTTGTAATCCCGCTACACGGGATGGCTATTATGCTGACATACATGTAGCTGTTCTGTCGAGTTTTTTTGCTTGGTAAGAATGCTAATTTGCAAAATACAAATTAACCAAATTAGTTTTCTCTCCTTACGACACTACACTGCATTAAAAGATCTCATAATTTGCAAGTAATGCTGCTGATTATATCACAGCAGTGTTTTGCCAAAGGTGGACCTCAACTGATAAGTCATAAGTCTACAGGACCAAAACAACACCCATTCTGTTAAAGCTACCACCGGCAGAATTTATCCAAGCCTACCCAAAACGACATTCGGGAGACTGCTATATTTGATGTTGTTCTTTTCCCCCAAGTTTTCTTGTTCTCTGCTGGGAGAGATTCTTTCCTAATTGTTGTACTCTGACTACCAAAGCTTATGCTTAATAGATCCTTGGCCTGATCTATAAATTGAATATATGGCTTTACTTTATCTTCTTATTGCTCATAAATAAAGCAGTTACAACTGAGCCGGTAATAACAGTTTATAGTATGTGTCTAAGTAAAAACCGTCTCCTAGGTGTTTCTTTTTTCTTTTTGTTTTTTGTTTATATTTATAGTCAACGAACGCATAACCTGCGATCAGGTGCCCTTTAGATAGACGTATATGAGAACGGCCGCTTGCAGGTGCAACGTTCACAAGCAAGAAAGGCACCAGTTAATTACTTTTTTTAACAATTACATTCACAAATATCCACTTGACCTGAGGCAAACAATTGTGTTAATACAATTTTCAGTGATAAATGGCAAGAACAACAAAATATGGAAACAACAAACGCAAGTGAAGTGATGTTATTCAAATGAATGAATGAATCTCATTCACCGACTGTGTGGCATGTTTACTAGCCTGGCCGTGTCGTAGGTTAGTAAATAGGCCTTGATACTAAGGGCAGTGACTAAAGCGTCATAAGCCGAGCTTGTCGACCGACCAGAATACCTGACTCTTACTTCACTTCGGAAAATTGTATTAACAGCAATTATCTTTAATTAGTGAAATATTTTGTAAATGAAAAACGAAATTAACTTTTAAATGATCCAGTAATGTCACAATGCTATATATTACTATATGTGAAAGGTTCGGGAAAGACCGTTAGACAAAAGTTAACCCCAAATAAGAGTTAAAGTGTTTGATTTGTGCACTTTAGCGGCCTAGTGCCTTACACCTTGACATTGGACAGATGAATAAGATGATGGTAATATATGTCCGATTTCTCCAGGTTTGATTGCAGTACTTAATCATGTCTTTCTTCCTCTAGGCATTTATTATTCAGCAATCATGTATCGTAGCTCTGCTTTGGTTGATTTCTTACCTTTCCTAGTAATATTGTGCTTAAGATATCTAAATTAAACCCAGTTTGAACGTCTGCTTGCCGGCACAATTAGTTGGTTCAGAATCTCAACCTAATATAGAAACCACAGCGTGTGTATCATCATCTTGTTCATCCACCTGTTAAAATACACCCGGTACCCTGTGCTCTTTGATGTAAATTATTCCTTCGCTGCTTAATTTAAGCATACGTAGTTAGCTGTGGGCACAGTTTCATTCAATGGTTGTTGAGAACTGACTAACATCTGAAGCTCTCTTTAAGTATTGCGTACCTGTACTAAGTAATGCACATTATACAAACAAATTAACCACACTGTGTACAATTACCCTGAAGTGTCAACTTTATAATCCTAAAAAATGTCCAGTTTGAGAAATAAACAACCCTTAAGGGATGTAATGAGTTAGACATGCAACAAAACTCATCTCACAACGAAAATTGCCTTCTACAAGGATGCTAAACAAAATTAACCACTTAATAAGTGTTAAGTTTAAGTCATTAGTGCACTTTTATTGGGTTATAAATCCCCCGCTGATATTGTCAACGGACCGATGGATAGAGGGCAGCCGAGTAGTGCAAGTCCGGCAAATACCGCTTGGACTGAAGTAAATATGAAGTACGGAAAGAAATATTTTTTTCATCATGCTGGTACTACACGTTGAATCAACATATTAACTCTTCTGTTCCAAGAGAATCGAGTTTGATTCAGTCTTCCTATGTATCCTCTTTTAGTAACGCTTTACACTTAATCTTAGGTTAAGAAAAATTCAGAGTGAAATAGGAAAGATGTGAAGAAGATGTATATAACTTCTCTAAACTTCTTTAACTGTTTTAAACTAAAATTCAGTTTTCTCATCAGAAATAATACCTTCACAATGAACAATCTATATCAACTATCAGAACTCTTAATCAGTGGCAATTGTTTAAATTAGTGATATATGATATGATGTTCGCAGGGTGCTCTCTAGCAAATATCTGTGTTGCTATACCCTCAAAATGTTCTATCATCTGCTTCGGGGACCCCTTGTTCCAGTCAAAACAAAGCTTGTCTTATATACAGTTCTAGTCTAAAATGTTGGTCAAAAAGCTGAAAACAGCAACAAGGGTCTACTTAGGCTAAAACATAGAAGTATTCCATCAACTGACTACAATATATCCCTGGTTTACACAACGTTATGATGATTAAACAATGTAACTTTTAGCATACAAGGAGCTGCCATTATTGGGAATGGATCATTTTAATTATGCCAATCAATGCTGTTTATACGAGGACCACCCAACGAAGGGCGACAGTTGGCAAATAGAAACAGATTCACATTCGTTGACACAACCACAGCTTGATATTTTGGAAACAAGTTGGTAAACTATAACTTTCCAAAAGAAAATGTCACATTTCCTATTCTCGAGATACAGCGAAAAACTAGCCACTAGAGTACTGATCTTTTTAGATTTTCTACCATGCAGCATTTCCAAGGACGATAATGGCACCTAATGAAAAATGCCCAGGTAAATCTATGCAAATTCTGTTCATGTCTTGTCTTCAAGTTACTATGCTAGTTACATTTAAGTAGTATCACATACCATAGCTACATGGATCTTTTTAGAATAATCATATGCCACTTGTTCATTTTGCTTACTTATTACAATGCTGTTTCATAAGTAACACTTTCCTCTCCAAGAGATCCTTTGGAACCAGTGGAAGATGAATCATCTGTTTTTGGTTTGCATTTTGCACGGTTGAGCTTTTTACCGCCCTCTTGTTCTGTTTAATCAAAGAGATAAAACAGAATCACATGCATGATCAGGTCATGGTCGATTAATCCATCTATCAAGAGAAGATGATTTTTCTCTTGCCCATCTATCCTTTCCTGTCTCAATACCTCCAAACATTCTTTCATCCATCCATCCACCTGTCGTTCGTCCACCTGCCCACTCATCTATCTACCCATCCATCTCTCTGTCTCTTCCCCTCTCTATTTTTCTCGCTCCTTCCTTCCTTCTTTCCTCCCTCCCTTCCTTCCTTGCTTCCTTCCTCCGTTCCTCAGTCACATCTAATAGCCAGGCAGTCAGTTAACCATTCAACTTTGTAAATGAACAGACAGCTTATCGCTCAATATGTCAGGCAATTTGAAAACGACTGATAGTGCAACAAAGAATATCCAAGCTACGACTTTGTGAGATTCCTTTCAATTTTGCCCATCTGCACAGTGTTATACGACTTTAAAGTATTAATGTTGTTTCCGTCTTTATTCATGCGATATGTTTTTTTTTAAAATGCATAAATAATGTTATTATTCATACCAACGAAAGAATGTTGCCCAGAGTTAGTCTTGACTGGTCTACTTTTCTCTGTTAGCTTTGCTTCAGAGTGTTTATAAAAACGATTCTCGAAACTAAGACTGTTTGATAGACAAACACTACACAATGTACTATTGTGTCTTTTTGGCAATTAAATAATGCAATGAAGTCAATGAAGTTCTTTGGTATTTTAAAATAAGACGTTTCTTGCTTACTTTTTTGCGAGGACTACTTAGGCTGAGTGTCACCTGGTTCCAAACTCTCCTCAGTTTCTTGTTCTGCATTTAGACAAAACAAAAATGCCAAATATTAATGTAGCTATGGACTAATAAGAAAGTCGAGAACAATACTCCTTGCACAAATTCTCTATATTATTGGCGAAAAACGAGTGTGTTTTTAAAACCTAAATTTGTGGGCGTACCTAATCAGCGCTGGTCGCGGGAAGACAGCACGGATCACTCAAAAAATATTGATAAGCAACAAACCTGAAATAAAGATTTTGATCGATTTTGCCTCCCGCGCTGTCTACTTGCGACTCGCGTGTTTACCTGTGACCTGCACTGATTAGACACTCCATCAAGAGCACACTCCACTCAGTAAAAATTTGTTTCTCAAACATAGATGTTGTTGCAGCTTACTGGAAGACGAGGCTGGCAAAACAAGACGAATTGTAGTCCTTTTTCGTACGTCTGCTAAAAGAAAAAAACAATAACGTAAGCATTGTTTTAGCTATGCCTTTAAGAATACAGCTAAACAACAGGCTAGTAGGCCATTGCATATTCGGCATTGTTCAACAGGTTATATTCAGAACGGTTAATACCGGCACGACATTGTCACACCCAAAGTGTAGCTGGTAGCAAATGAGAAAGTCATTCGATTCAGTTCAAATTTGCGAGAAAAATGTTGATGATAAAAGCTGATGCTATAAAAGGAAAGTGAGGAGTGCTGGTATTTGTTGGGAGAGAGCCACAACACTAGCCCAAGACAGAGTGATCTGGAGGCACCTCGTTGAGGCCCCACGTGCCACTGGGCATTATGGGATTGAGTGAGTGAGTGTTAAAATGTTAACCAGATGTCAAGTAACTTGCCAAACAACAACCGAAACTCGCAAACTATGAAGAAAACAGTTATGGATTGTGAATCCTTAAGCTTTTGGACATGCATGCAAAACAAGTATACGGCTTCTTATTTACATATATTCTTTCCGGGGAGGATAGGCTAAGGCTATCCCAAAGGTTTATATTAATTTGAGAAGTTCTTAAAATACTCCCAGTTCTGGTGGAACTGGTATTCTTTGCTATATTGTCCCTGAAGCAACTATTATGCACAAATAGCTACAAATCAGAGGCATAGAATAGATAACTTTAGTAAAGTTTTTCGTAGCACACCGGCCTTGAATATCCCATTTGTGTTTGTCTTTGTAAACATGCTCGCTTTAACATTCTTGTGGTTACTGAAAAATCCTGTTACTTGATGCAGGATATTTTATATGCCTCGAAACATTGCGGAACTAGTTAGTGTGCAGTAACCAGTTGCCACTTCAACTTATCTGTGAGCAGGTCCTACAATAAAGCAAAATCACTGTTCCATATGAATGCTCAACAGAGTAGTTGAAGTTTGTGTTTATTGGCAATGTAATGCATCATCAATGATTTACCTCGAACAACAGAAATATCTTTTTCTCTTTGCTCTGCATTTAAAAAAGAAAGAGAATTAACCATGCAGTTTCAAAGTGTGTTAGTGAGTCAGTGATATTCCTCACAGAGCAGTTACAACCAGTCATTTCTACCTTACAGAAGAGCACCAAGTGACATCGCAATTTCTCGTTTTATTCTACATTTTATTTGCTGTCTTTGATTAACAATTATTTTGTCAGTGTGATCAAAAGTGGTCATATTGTTCTGTTTAATTTCGTTACTCGCAGAGGGAACAACGTGCAGGTGAAACCTGTTAGATAGAATTGAATGTACGGGAAGAAATATTTACTTTCGACTAGAGGAGATAAAAATGCACAGGGAAGATATAGGCAGACCTACGGTAAGCAGAAGCTTGTTCTGAAAACATAAAAAAATCTCTATATGAAAGCATTACGGTCTTATGGTCTTACCACGAGTTGAAAAATAGTTGTTCTATTTCTTGAACCCGTTGAACTATTGTACAATGTGGTACAAAGAAAAAACTTGGTATCTTTCTCTGCCACTACAAGTCTCATCTTCACGGACTTGGCCACTCGACTAAGTTGAGCCACTAGTATTTCACGTGCAAGTGATTATCTCGCACCCTCGACTAAGCGAGCATTCATTACGAAACAGCTTTTTTGAAAACGTTCTTCAAAGCCGGAAAACATTTTGCCAAACGACGGCGTCACGATAATCATGTGATTTTCCCGACCGAGTTTTCCTCAACCACATATCCAAAATAGCCAGTGATTGTCATGTTATTAAATTCCTTTGGTGTAAAGTGGATGGAAAACATTTGATGCGTTTTCCGAGTGAAACCTTCATTTTCAAATTCCCCGACACATTGTGGGTAGAGCCTAACACTGGGAAAAATAAGGGACTTGTGGCAGACTAAACACAATAGGAATTAGATAATGTCGGATCAGTTTGTGAGAAGAGAGAGAAAAGGAAAATAATCTTACAAAAAAAAAAACAAATTATCCAAAAATAAACTACCTTGTTCTGGAGGAGGCAAACCGACAACTGCCAACTCTATCCTCCCGCACTCGGCCTTTCCTTGATACAAATGAAGAAGCAAGCAAACAAAGGCAACCAATCAGATTACGATGATAATTGTGTATCAAATAACTCAAATAAATACCTTCCATGCCATCAGGTTCTTCATTTTCATCTATTCCCTCCCGGTTTTGTTGCCTTTTGTCTCTTTGCCTTTTTTTCGCGGGGTTGAAAGGTACTAAAACTATCGCAAAATAGCCAGCAAATCTTTCGCATGAGTGCCATATATTGCCTTTTATGTACTAAACTTAAGACAGGCATAAAGCAAGAGAGACGATGATCTTGTCGTCTCTTGCATAAAGCTTCCAGTAACAAAAAATAGAGTCTTAAAAAAAGTACACGCAATAACAAGTAAATTATATGGGCCGTCATCACCAAAAATATAGCCGGGCGTGATAAATTTTGCTGTTTATTTTAATGGCAATGGATTTCAGAATATTTGGTTCAAAGATATCCTCCAGGGAAAAAGAAAAAAACAAACGAACATAAATAACCAAAAAAATAAGTTACCTTGTTCTGGTGGAGGCAAGCCAACAGGTGCCAACTCTATCATTCTGCCCTCGGCAACTCCTTGGAAAAAACAAAGAAGCAAGCAAACAAAACCCGCAAATCAATCAATCAGAAATTGCTTCATAACTCATTGTTCAGAATGAATAAGAGATGACCATGGTTAGTTTCTAGTATCATTTGTGAAACCAATTGCGTAAAAAATACCTTCCACATCATCATGTTGTACATTATCCTCTATTCCCTGCTGGTCTTGTTGCTCTTCTTCTCTCTGATCTGTTACAATTAGAAGTAAAAATTAAGTATTTAACTGTTAGTAGTGTGGACGACGATTTACTTATCATGTAAACACAAAAAGCAAATCTGTTGTGCTCCCATTACAACTGTTACCAGTCTTACGTCTCAAGAGCTTGAAAAGGACAGCATCTGTGTAAAATTATTCTTTTACTCTGGATCAATTTTTGTGATGTCGCAAAAAGAATTCTTTAGAGGGGGTCGTGAAAGTAAAATACTAAAAGAAATTTCTGTCTATCTCGAAGGGTAGCACTGCACCACAAATTCTGCCACCTTTCCATAGCATCACTTTGCTTACTGCAAACTGAAAAGTTTACATCACCCAGTCGGATTAGTTGATAAAGGCCTCGTGAAAATATTGAGGGGCCGCACGAGGATAAAAAATAATAAAATTTAAAAACGATCTCTGTCTGAAACAATTTAAAAACATGCAAGCTTTCGACTGCCTGAACTACAGTCTTCGACGGATAAAATGGGAATGACAAGAGGCGAAGAAAAAGAAAAAAATTGAATAAAAATTCGTCAAATCCCGAAATAATAAAAACGCAAAAAAAAAAATGAATGTTTGTTAAAAAAGAATGTTATATTGTCCCATACATTGGGAGTCTGTTTGATATGCCACGCTTCCAGTGTCTTTGTTGTTCTAAAACCACATTATTATTTTTATCAATGCTTATATCAAATTATGAAATGAAAAACGGAGTCCCGGTATTCATTTAGGAACAGGAACACCTTCAATAAACCCCATAATTCTTTAGATTATCTACTTTTAGAAACATTTATATCTGAACCGCTCACTTTACGCTTTGTGAGAGCGGAAAAATAGGCAGAGAGTTAAGCGAGAAATACAACAATGGATGTACATTTCATGATAAAGGCACCCATATTTAGTCGACAGGGATTCTATATATTCCAAGCACACAGTGTTCTTAAGGGCACATATTATCTTTTACGAGTGCTAGCTATGCCTTCATTTTCCGTTTTTTACTCTGCTATAGAAATTGGTCTATATTCACTGTATAGAAAGAAGGTGATCTGTACCTTCAAACTAAATTTAAAAAAAATCGTTAGGTCCCGGTGCTCGTTTCCGAGAAAAAACGACGCTTTGTGTTGTGTATATGCACGCGCTCGTGAGCGCGTGTTAATGACGTGAAAATCGTGCGCAGTAGGGATGCGCAAGGCAAAAGAGTTACATCTGTTCTGGCCTTATGTTTACTGTCATGATGAGAATTAAAATCAAGGTAGCTGTCAATTCATGTGCACTATACCTGGGCAATATAATTTTTTTTTTTTTAACAAACATTCATAATTATTTGCATTTTTATTTTTTTGTAATTTCATGTATTTTTATTCAATTTTCTTGGCTTCTTGCCATTCACATTTTACCCGTCGAAGACTGTAGTTCAGGCAGTCGAAAGCTTGTAATTTTTTTTAATCGTTTCAGCCAGAGATCGTTTTTAAATTTTAGGTATATCTGGTTGGTATCTGGTTAGCCCACATCGAAAACAGCCTTGCAGTCCCGTTTGTAGATGCCCCCCTCGTTCGTTTACTTCTACGAGTTATCAAGCGGACAATTGGACTCTTCTCGCGCCGCTGTCTACCTATCACCATATCAGTCAAGCACCAGCTAAAAGGACCTTTGGCAGATGACCCTTGGATCGCATCGCAGGACAAACTCATACTCTGGTCAGCCTTTACTCTGGCCTTCTTTGCCTTATTACGTTCGAGCGAGTTCACCTCACCATTTTCAATTTAATTCAACCCGCTGATACACCTGTCCGCTCAGACATCAGTTTTACCTCCGATAAATCTTTATCATTGTACCTGAAATCATCCAAAACTGATCCCTTCCGGATGGGCTGTTCCATTACGCTCACCATTCTGGCCGTTCGGTCTGTGCAATACAGGCAATGCGCTGTTACCTGGCTCACCAGCCTTCAGGCAATTCCAACCCCCTTTATTTCTCCTCATCAGGGCATTTCTCACCAGGGACAGTACACTCAATACATCAAGAAACCTGCCTCAATACTCCAAGCAGTCCCTGCCCAGCTGGCCACCACCCATAGTACCCCACGACAAGCTTGGGATCCAAGCACAGGACAATGTAGACCTCGTTAAAGTTATATTAATATTTTTCACTACTTACCTGGCAGTATTTGGGGCATAATTTGGGTGCACACCTTCCACTAACCTATCGCGTGCGTCAGGCTGGGTGGTTCCCTTACCCCACCTTAGTTTTAGCAACCTAAAAGTAGCTAGGTTGGGGGACTTCGTTCTCTGGGTAAGTTCGCTATCACCCCAATTCATTCACTGGCTGTGTCGACTAACCGCTCAAGGCTTTCTGCCCTCATTTATTATCTCTGAGTGCGCCCGCCAACTGCACAGTTTCTGCTGTGGGGTGTGGGTCCGCTAACCGTCCCACTTTGTGTTTGTGTTTTAATTTGCGGTTTGAGTCCGCTAACCGCCCCACTTAATTTGCAGGGTGTGTCCGCTAACCACCCAATTACCTTTCCAGGGTGTGTCGCTACCAACCACTCTCGTTGCTCTCCCAAGGAGTACCCAGTGTCCATGGTCCCATTTACTGCCAGATTTGTCTTTATTTCATTCATACAATATCATTAGAGAGCGAACTGTTGTTAACCAGCGATAAAGTCTTCCTTTGTTTATCAGCTTTATTTATCACGTGATATGCAAGGCAGAGTCATGGAATTATTGTTAAGTATACCTTCTTGGTCTTGATCACAGCAAGGAAATATGCTCTTCAAGTAGTTCCACAGTCTTCCCAGTTTGTTCTTTAAGATGCTTTGAACCTTGGTAAGCGATAAATAAATGTTACTACTTGGTAAACTTAGACATCGTGCCATTTTTATGCTTTGATCTCGAAAAATGTGAGTTTTTGATAAATAGAAGAAGAATGAGCTTTATTACCTGTATATATAGAATACTTACATACATAAGTAGATAATATGTAGGTTTAACCAAGCCTAAAAGAAGAGCTCCCATAAAATACTTTTAATTTACTTGATACAATAACGAACAAAACTAGGAAAACAGACAACACAATATGCAAATTACCACGTGCAAATGTCGAATAGCAAATCCTGAACAAAAGATAGCCCAATCAAAGAAATGTTTCAGTAACTTCTTCAAGAATGGTTATCATTCAAGATAAAGCCAGGAAATGCATTTGAATATTAGTTTTGCCGACGGCTTTGCAGTCATTTGAAATCTGTGATCTGTGTTTAAGACACAGTTGAAAGCTCATTGATTGTCATGTCTTTGCGGCCATCGAGGGAACGAAAACTTCTCCAGCTTTTCCTTACCAGCAAAGTTTTTATTTTACGGTTTTCTTTCCATTTTAAGGCCAAAACAGGCAACGTTTTGTGTTATGAACGAAAAAAATCTTGATGGTTTACCAAATTTTCTTAGGTATGGGACTCCGCTCGCACGCCTTCGACGTGCAGCAGCTCCGCTACAACTGTGCAGATGTAACAAAAGTTACTCGCAGTAACTGAGAAGCTTAACTTAAGCCAAGTAATTTATTTGCATTTTTAAGATTACAAATTGGCTCACAATAAGCTCGGCGAGAGAAAAAAAATGAAAAACACGCTAAAAGGTATAAGATACATGTAAGAAAAAAAAAATGAATCTCAGAGTTTGAAATTAGGCACTATGGTATGAATTGAAAAGCTGTTCGAATACTTAGAAGCTAAAAGACATATATCTAATTTCCCGTAGTTTGTTTTGACTTGATCAAAACAATAGGTAAGTTTTGAGGCAAATCTAGTTTTTTAACTTTGACTGGATTAGAATTCTGATAGATTATCTGTGTGGGAAAACAGCTGCTGTATGATTCTTAACTTTGGTCTGAAGAAAAATCAAAGGTGTTCATTTGTGCTTGACTCCCGTATCTTTGACTAGAATTTCCCGTCAAGAAGATATTACCCTGCATTGCACACAGGAGGTAGTAACCGGTGGTTTGTAGTATATGACGCAGGCTAGAAGATGAGCGCAGTTCTTTTTGGTTCATTTTCAATTTTACTTACTGACCTTTTTACTAAAAATGGGGAGGGGGAGGGGGAGGGGGAGGAGAGGCTGAAGCCTCCACCAGCCCCTGCTTCCGCACAGTCCCTGGGCAGAAGGCTACAGGTGAAGAAAGAGTAACGTCCACGTAGATATTGTATTACTGCAGATAAACAAAATAGTCTCAAATTTTAGAAGCAAGAAACTGGTTCTTACCTGTGGTGTAGATAACGTGTACAGGATGGGGTTTAAGGCCGAGTTTATCGGGAGCACAAACACAGCTAGCCACACAGCTAGGTCTCCAGGAGAAGAGAAAGACTTTTCCAAGATCGACCTGAGTCCAATGACTATCACGGGCATCCAGCAGGCACAATCGGTAAGGATGATACAGAAAACCCGCCTAGCAAGGGCTCTTTCTCTTTTTGCGGTGGCTGATTTGGATCTGGCTTGGATCTCTCTGGCAGTACCTTGGCGGGCCATACGCCGACTCGATAGGTAGGACTTAGCGAATATCATGGTATAAGCAACCGTGATAAAGAGGAAAATGGCAAAGTTAAGGCCAACAAAGAAAGCAGCGGAGTACTCCCATCCTACTGGCTTTTTAGAAGTAAGTTGCAGTGGCAGGCAAACAACAGATCTGCCATAGTAAGTGTGGTACCCGTAGGGGTGATCAAAATACGGAAGGCCAAACATTGGAAAGAATGCAATCAGGAAACCAACAACCCAGATAATGAAGCACAGAATGTGCGTCGCCCTTTGCGTAAGAGCAGTACCATCGTAAGGGAACACAATATTCTTAAGCCGGTCAGCGGAGATCAGAGACATCATCATTAAAGACACCTCACTGGATAACAAAGCGATAGCCCCTGTAAGCTGACAAGACCAACCAGTACGCCACTTGAAGTCATGCAGGTAATACTTCCCAGACCACAGAAGATCTTTCGTACCCATTGTGTATAGATATATTCCGTTCAAGCCATCAGACACCGCCAAATGCCTTAACATGATGTTCTGTACCACGTTTTTTTCTTTGAAGATCCTTCTCCAGATGAGAACGAATACCGAACCAATGATTGAGAGGGATCCTATCACCCAGATACTTGTCCTTGGGGCTGGATTCCTGAACATGCTCTCACAATTGGCAAAGTTGTCGTTGAAAGCAAAGTCACAGCCAGCGTCTTCCTTGTGCAGATGGCAGCACATCAGGTTCGTGTCCACAGTCCTAAAATCCATTAAATACCTGTATTACAATCATAGAGCACTTTGGGAAAGGTACCCTTTCTTTAGTAACCTACAAGAACTCTCTTGTCAAATGTGAGATTAAAATTGCTATCTTTTGTTGTAACAAATCATGCACTTGGAGATTTGAGACTTTTTCCTATAGTTATAATAGTGGCATAGGACGAAATATGAAACATCATGCAGACTGTAGCTACCACAGCGTCATCTTATCCTCGACTATATGAAGTTGAATTTATGCTTAACTGTGCTCAAGACAGGTTAATCTCGTTCAACAATGATAAGAATGAAAAGCCTTTTCTTACTGATTAATTCGTGGTTGGTCTAGTTAAATCACGATCTATTGACAATCTTACACTCTCATGATGTCCTTTAAATTCTTAAAGAATCCCTCTGGAAGCTCGTTCATCTCGTTGTAATGCATGTATCTGTAAGTTAAGAAGTTCCATAAATGGTGTATTCGTTACAAGTACCAAGATTTGTATACATAAAGGTCTACAACTCAATTTGGTAATAACTGGGTGAAAAGAATGTGAAAATTGGACCAGGTTGCAAGCCGAGTCCAATTTGGCCTTCATAAAAAAAGTTTTGAATTACATTATTTCTGTTGCCGATACTTCAATTCAACAACGTTTGAAGTTTTTGGATCATAACTTATTCTACAAGTCCAGCCAGTTTTTGCAAAGTAAAACTTCTATACGACCAGAACCATGTGCTTACATCCGCGTTACAAAGTTTCTTACTTAGTACTTTATATAACGTTCACGCAATGTCAAATTCGATTAAAGATAGAAAACTACAGTTCTGCGGCAGTGACATCCTCCCCTCGTGTTCGACCCATCTAATTGGCGAACACTCTTCCAGTAGCGCCAATTTAGTTACAGGACATTTCATTACATCAAACTTGGTCTTCACTTTAGATGCTCGTACAATATTGTCCAGGAAAAACTTTCACGATTCTACCAAGAGGCCACTAACCACTTGTGACTGCATAGTCATTAACTAGTATCAAATCTCCGATCTTGACAGTGGCGGTAGGCTGTAGCCATTTCTTACGGTTAATCAGACCAGGTAGGTCCTCTCGTAACCACTGATTCCAAAAGTGGGTCGCACCTCGCCAACGTTTGTGACTTGATATCTTCTTGTCAACAAAGAAACCGGGTGGTTAGTTAAGAGTTCCTCTTCCCATGATGAACTGATTCGGAGTTACAACTTCAAGAGCATCCACATCTGAGCTTACTTCAGTCAGAGGACGACTGTTCACAAGCCATTCCACTTCAGCAAAGGCGGTTAACAACACTTTGTCAGTAAGGACTTAATTCTGTAGGACAACATCTACGGCTTTCTTGCACGATCTCATAAGGCGCTCCCATACACCGCCCATATGAGGCGTGGCTGGAGGGTTGAACACCCACTGAATTCCTTCTTGACTCAACACACCTCCTATCGTATCTTGGTTCCAATCATCGTTGCACACGTGTAACTCACGGTTTGCTCCTACAAAATTTGTTCTATTGTCAGAGTAGATGACAGTTGGTTTACCTCTTCTAGCAATAAATCGTATTGAAGGAGTCAGTAAATAAGGAAAATGCAACTTCCAAATGAATTGCTCTAATCACCAGGCAAATAAAGAGACAGCCATATCTCTTCTCCTGTTTTCTTAGATGCTTCACCTTAAGCAGTCCAAAGAAATCCACACCAACTTTAGAGAATGCTGGTGCAATTTGTAAACGATCATATGGGAGACTCCCCATCATGAGTAGGACTGGTTTTGCTCCTCGCCGTCAACAGCAAGAACACTGATGAAGAATCTTTTGTACTGTAGCACGGCAGCGCAAGATCCAACTCATTTTGGACATGGAGCACTCCTTCATGTTTCAGTCTCTCATGACAATTCATGACGGTGATACAGGTAAACTCATGATCGGGTGATATCACTATCTACTATCACTATCGGGTGACGACTGCAAAATGGAATGTCGGCTCTCTCAATTCGACCACCGGCACGAAGAATTCCATGTACATCAAGAAGGGTGTTAGACATTCCAATGTACTCTTGTTTGAAACATGTTGTTTCGACTTGAGTGCTGCAAATTCTTGAGGAAATGATTCTTCTTGGGTACTGCGGATCCAAAACTTTCGGGCTTGCTCTATCTCTTCAACCAACAAAGTACCAATATGACGTTCCGATTTCGAGTGCCTACAGTTGTAGATAAACTGGGCAAGACACGCAGTTACTCTGAGAAACGTGGTCAGAGATGAGTACTTAGTTGGAGAAAAGTACTGTCCTTTGGATCTTTCACCACACCAATCCAGGTCACAGTCGTTTCTTGGGCCTGTGGGTCATCAATGGATTACTTGGAAGGTTCAAGCATTGAATTTCTCTTCGGCCATTTCTTTTCAGGTAGGAGCAAGAAGGTAGGACCATTTAGCCAACGACTGCCAGATGTGATCGTAGTTACTAGTAATCCCCTGTTACCATCATCACCTGGGTTTAACAGTCCTGGACAGTGATTCCATTGTCAGGGCTCGGTTGAATCCAGGATCTCACCAATTCGGTTGGCGATAAAGGCGGGGTGGCGTTACACACTTCATGAATCCACTGAAACCCAGTGCTGCTATCTGTCCAGAAATAGGTAGAGTCAATGATATAATCATGTTCCGTGATTACTACCAATGATAACCTCACACACGAAATAGCAGCCTGCAATTCAAGGTTTGGTATGCTTAAGGGTTACTTGGGTGCCACCCGAGTCTTGGCCGTAACAAATGCACATTTTACTGCTCCACTGACATAGCAGATTCGAATATAAGCCACTGAGCAGAGTGCCTGTTCGCTGGTATCCCCAAAGACATGAAGCTCCATTTCTGATGGGCTGTCTGGAACATGACAATAAAAACGGGGGATGCGAAATTGTGAAATTCTACCCAGCTGTTCTTGCCACTTAGACCACTCCTCTAGAAACTCTGATGGCAGTAGATCATCCTAACCAATACCAAACTGCCACACTAGCTGAAGAAGGATTTTTGCCCTGACCAGGAATGGACCTAGGAATCCAATGGGATCAAAGAGTGATGCTATCAGGCTCAGCATCTTGTAACGAGTGTCGGCCATGTTCCACTTCACAACTTCATAGACAAAACAGTCTGAATTGGTGTCCCAGATGACACCAAGAGCACGTTCCACAGGCATTATGACATTTTCATCCACGAGAGCTTTTTCCAGTGCTGGTATTTGCTCAATCACTTTTTCCTTATTTGAGATCTGCTTGGTCAAGTGAAAACCACCCAGGTTAAGCATTTCATCAAATTATTGTTGCAGTTCCATAGCTTCATCGGTTGATTTAACAGACTTGAAAAAGAGTCATCCATGTGAAAGTTTCGCTTCACAGCTAGAGCGGTGATTAGAAACTCCAACTCATTACCTTCCGCACTTCTCAACAAGGCATAGTTGGAACAAGTAGCCGTACATTTCCCTCCAGTGTGGCTTTCACAACGAGAGAGGGTTTGCCAAATCTGGATTCCTATTCCTTCAGTGCTTCATAGTAAGAATCTCCACTGTAACCACATCCTTCATTTGGAGACTTAACTCTTCCAATCACAGAATTCTGAAGATGTTGCATTTTTCTATTAAGGGCCCATGAACCGATTCATGCGCGCGCTCGCGCGCGTTGCTAAGGAGGTGAAATTTCACGGTCGGCCTGAGCGTGGAAAATGTAAAAACTCAATAACTTACAAATTCGCTTAAATTTTAGATGTTTTTTTCTTTGTGTTT
Organism: Orbicella faveolata; assembly: GCF_042242905.1. Classification (NCBI taxonomy): domain Eukaryota; kingdom Metazoa; phylum Cnidaria; class Anthozoa; order Scleractinia; family Merulinidae; genus Orbicella; species Orbicella faveolata. The sequence continues at coordinate 7,290,171 of NW_028301536.1, read as the reverse complement.
CACAAGATTCAAACTAAAAAAAAGTACAAGCAAAGACAAAATAAGTGAAAAAGAGAAACACAGGAGCAAACGAAAGAGAAAAACTGACTCCGTGTGGCTTTGTTTGATCTTACCGGAGTGCACTGGTAGTGTAAATTGGGCACGCCCTGAGACGGTAACTTCCAATGTATATCGGGCGCACTTCCAGTTTCTTTAAATGCTAAAGAAGACGCGGTTTTTCATTAAATCCAGCCTTTTTCAACGAGTTTCGATTAAAGCCAACGCTGAAAAGATAGCTATGCATTCCTTTTTCGAAGTCATGTTTTTTTCAGAAAATTTCGAATTTTTCAATATTTTGAAATTTCTCAAAATGTGACCTTTAAGAAATGAAACAAAATCTATGCATAGAGTAATGAGGATTTAATATGAAATATTAAATCAATGAAAAAAATCCCGATAAAGTAATTTGCCTTGGAGCCGTTACATTTTTTCAGTATTAGTCACGTGACCATGGGTGTGGCCTAATGACGTCATCACTAGTGTTACTGATCATTATAAAGTTAAAACACCCGGAATAACTCTGATATAACCAAAAATGACAAGGTTATATGAGAATAAATTATCCCTAGCAACGGCTTAACAAGATCAGTTAATGGACCTTAAGGGGAAGATTGGCATCATGAACAATTGATTTAAACATTGGAGACCAATCAGACCAGTCTAAAGGATCACCATCAAACCTGTTTAGACGTAGTTTAGGAAGAGCGTCACGAATAGACTGACCGCAAAACAGGAGTTTCTGGTTGTTTGTACTTGTTAAAGCTGATGGCTGTGCTTGTAAATCTCCAATCCATCAGTGATAAGACGGCAATGTTTCTTTAGGATTGGCAGTCCTTGAACTCTGACGGACTGCTGACTTTGGCTACTGAAATGATGATCAGGATTTAACAGCTTCTGCAGTGACTTTGGTTGATAATACAGTTCCATGATCGATTCACTTCTGCTTCATGGAAAAGACCAGTTACAGGTTTAGGAATTATGGGTAAGTGTCGTACCACAGCAGTTGATGGAGCAAGTTCCAAAGATTCATCCGCAAAATCAAGCAATGGATTAGGCAGAGCTTTAGGGTCATGATCTTCATTTTGCGCCTTTTCAAATATTGCTGCTTCTGCTACGAGGCGTGCAACCTCGTCCTTGGCTTCCTGTGCCTCTTCTTTATTTAGCCTTGAATTTGAGCCTTTCAGCTTCGTCTTGAACAAGTTCAATCTTTCTTTTAACCTCCGGTTCCTTGTCGAACTCCTGCATTCTTCGATGTTCCTCCAAGGCAAGCTGCTTTGTCATTTTTACCCCAATTTCGGATCCTGTCCTAGTAGAAGTTTTGCTTAAGCTTGATTTAACCGAGCTTGATCAGCTAGAACTTTCCTCTTCTCTTTCGTCAAGGTGCCCGTTAGCCTCCAATTGAGCTTCTTGAACTCTTTCGTGCTGTTCCTCGTACCAATCTAAACTGGTTTCGTGTTCGTTCTCTGGTATTACAGAGACGAGTTCATCATCAAGGTCTTACGCTTCCATGAGATATACTTGCAGATTGTTCACATAGCTTCAATAATAGCTTTCCGTCCGTATTGTTTAATGGTTGATTCTAATTTCTTGAGAGTGTTAGTTATTCTTCTTTTGACCGCAGCACGTTTGTTTTTTAAACTCATAATTCTCGTACTCACTGTTTGGGTTGTGCGAGCTGAATCCAAAGGGCGTCCGCCATCGGCGGTCCCCTTCGGTCAAATTCATACCAAATTACTAAATTCCACACCACTTCTGCGATTCGCTCGTTCTATCTCGCTTCCAAGGATCAGAAAAATGTTGCCGATACTTCAATTCAACAACATTTGTAGTTTTTTGACCATAATTTATTCCACACGTTCAGCCAGTTTTGACAAAGCCAAATTTCTACAGGACGAAAGCCATGTGCTTACATCCGGGTTACAAAGACTATAACTTAGTTCTTCATATCATGGCTACGTAATGTCAAATCCGATTAAAGATAGAAAACTACAGTTCTGTGGCGGTAACAATTTCTCCATGCAGTCGTGGTACGTGTTAACTTCTGTTCAGTTCTTATATTCACTTGCATTATTCACCATCAATATCAATTACGTTCTCACAACGTGACCAGCTCCCCGTTGCCACCGATATCGCAAACGTCATCTGTTCGAATCCCATTCAAGCCTGATTTTTTTTATTCAGGCTTTCATTTCACAACTGCTTAACTTGTGTATATAACTGCGATGATCATTCATATCGTAACATATTTCTTCGTAGTTCAAATATATGATCTCGCGTACATTCCCTTGCATTCTATATATTGAGTGTACTAAAAACACAAATACTTTCTTAAAGAGGTAAGGCTAATACTCACAACAGCATTAAACGTGGAACATGCTTGAAATTCGCAATAGACACACTCCTAAGCTGGTTGTCAAATATGTTTCTGAGGGAAATGAAGAATAATTGCAATCAAGGTGGCTGGCAACAGTCTCCAGCACTTTTCCAACAGCTATACTTTGACGGAACATTAATATCACAGTTTATCAAGTGAAACTATTTTACTAATATCACATAAAGAGATTATTTGCTAGGCAAATAGAATTTTTATGTCTTTCTTCCCAGGAAATTTGGTTTATTTTAAAGGTGCAATATTGAAGGTACGTGTGTTGATTCTTGTGCAACAGTAATTGTTATGTAAAGCATACCACACGTGCGGGGGCCTGGACAAGGAGGTTTGTTTTCTTCATTGTATTGAACCCCCCGCTCGTGATGTCAGGATACGTGGCCTGGTTACAAAGCATCGGTCATTCATTCATTCATTCTTGCTTCTCGCTGGATGACACGTTCGCTTTCAGGTCCCACCTCCTCCCCTTGTCCTGTCCGCTTTGTTTCGTTGTGTTAATTTTTAGGATAGTTTAGTAGGCGTTTTTGTGCCCTCACCTTTACTGGGGCTCAACACAATTTCTATAGCCAATTGTTTTTGTAATTAATTCAAAAAATTTGTATGATTAAATCGGCTTTGGGTCTTTGCCCTTAGCCATTTTACTCTATCTGGAATTGCCTGTCTTCATTTTAGTGCCCAGTAAACGAGCGCAGTTATGCAGCCCACTAGATTTTTAGTCCCTAGGCTGGGAAGGAAGGAAAGGCATAAATGCCCAGCCATTGGTGAACTAATGCTGGTAATTTCAAAAATTTAATATGGCACTGGACTCCATCCTCAGAATTTTTTTAACCTTGCAAAACGTTACGTCTTATCTCGAGCTAACTATATAATGAGCCTTTTCGGCGATACAGCGGCCATTTTGAATACTGTTGTTTCAAATAGCTATTATGGGACGCTGAGGGGTCAAATTAGGATGTATTTGATCTCCTGAGCATCCCATAAGAGCTATTTGAAACAACAGAATTCAAAATGGCTGCCGTATAGCCAAAAAAGTCCATTGGTCGGCAGGATGTGATAATACTGAATACAGTTTTGAGAGCCAACACTTAGTTTGTCCCTCTTATGTCAACAACCGGCGTTCCCCCACGCCAAAAAAAAAAAAAAATAAATAAAAAAGATTATTGGGAACCTATGATATATGTTCTCGCTCGTATAGCTATATTCCTGGGTTAACGGTGCAATAGTGCTTTCTACGTTGTTAACTAAACGTCACAGCCTACACGGCCCGAGATTTCATTCTGTAACAAGCATTACAGGATATTGTTATGTCATTTACCATCAAATATATACCTACATTGACAGGAGATTCCTTACACCTTCGAAAATCCCTTCAGGCAACTCTTTGAGCTCGTTCTCCGAAAGATAACTTAAAATGAGAGAGAAATAATTACGACAGGAGGGTCACTTACACCTTCCCAATAGCTTATCGCTAAAAGTATGCATTGCTATGACTACAAAATAGGGATGGCTTACAGTGTTTCAGCCAGAAAATTTTACTCGAGGGCCAAAGTGGCCCCTGAAGTCTTTTTTAGGGGCCAAGTTTTAGGAAAGGGGAGAAAAAAATGCGTTAGAGTACGGAGGAAAATAAAGCAGTTTATTAGGATCTATGATAAAAATTGATAGTAAGTGCTTTTTGAAGTGTTTCTACTCAAAAAAGTTTCTTTTGAATTAGGTACTAGTATAAAGGACCCGTAAATTACAAGAGAACAATCTATAGGCATACACGACGTAGTCAATGATCAAGGGTTCGCAATGCGTTACAGGGCGATTTCCAGCACGGTCAGCCATTTGGAAGTTTCCCGCTGTGAGAGAATCAATACAGTAAAGGAAACGGATGGATTGACTTCTTTTCTTATGTTACATGTTTTAGAAGGAAAGATCTTTCGATATAATTTCCTAGAAGGACATTGTGTGACAAAATAACTGTTGTTGATCGTCAACGCACAGAAATGTTGTCGCCATAATGGCGACTGAGCCAGAAGTTTTGGTCGCCAAAGATGAAATGGTAATTGCATTGGCCATCGTATCGGTCGCAATTTGGAGACCTGGGATGGCTTTTAAAATACTATGCCTGTGTTAAGCGTGCAGCCTTGTACAAGAAAAGGGCCAAATTGGCCCTTTTTTCGTATTTCTGGGGACCATCTCTGATTGCAACGTGGGATTCCCGCAATGGCGCGGTCTGGCGGAAACACTGCCGCCGGCTTATATGTCTGCTGACATAGCTTATCAGCAACAAAAACGACACATCCTGTAAGAAAGACATGCTTTATTTAATCTGTAATAATATCTGTCCCCCTCCTCTCTTCCACAGTTTCCTCCATGGGAAACTAAAATAGCTACGTTTACCTACTTTTCAGTTTCTTTTAACCTCCAACGCAGATGCTCTTTGGGTTGAAAGAGAGATTGCGTGGCGAGCTCAAAAATCGCCTGCATAGGAGGCTGAGTCTCTTTACAAATTTGATTTAACCTTTAACGTCATAAGATGTTTAAAACTAACTTTATTTGCACCAAAAAAAATGTGCACATGCAAATAGGGTGCCAGCAGGGAAGAACTTAATCTTCATACAAAGCTGACCCTCTTAATAAAATAAGCTTAACCCCCTTAGTAAACTTTTAATGTGGCGAGTAATGTAGATTACTTCCATGCTTGAACATGGAATATTTTCAAAGCAGTGAAAAACTACACAAGGGAACTCTTAAAAACACTTAAGGGGTTTACAAATAACAATGAGCACAAATAGTCTTTGACATGTCTGGTCCTGCACTTGTCAAAGAACCTTATGCATGTAAACTCAATCTTCTTTGGTAATTAAAATACCCTAGGGATCATTCAACTACTGCTCGTCGACGTGTCAGGTTGGACTTATTCAGATCTCAAAGTTTGCCATTAATATCTTCACTTACAGGTCATACAAATTCACCAAGCCTTGGAATTGATTAGGATGAAGCTTTTTAAGCTTATTTCGGTCCATTTTCCTGTAGAATTGTAGAGTTAGAGAGACATTTATGAAGCAGAAGCGGTTTGGTGCTACATAATAGTAAAAACTATGAAATAACTTTTTCGCATCACAAATCTTCTGGAAAAACCATTAAAATATTTCTGGTTCTAGTTCGTCTTAAAAGGCTTTTTTTTTTTCAAAATGATTTTCACGTTTTTCGCGAATTGACAGATTGAGACGAAAATCGTGTCCATATATAACAGCTATAAGTTTCATTTCTATGGTTTACATAACTACAATATCTATATCTGAAACTTCTTGCTCTAGTTTTTTCCAGAAAATCTTTAGTTTAGTGGATGGGGGAAGACTAGTGTAGCCAATGTTTCCAGTGGAGAAACGAAACTTATCTTGAAGGTTCTATGGAGAATCTGGATGATAGTTAAACGTGCTTAAACTGTCCACAAGCGAATGACTGATTGCGTTTGTATCTAGTCTTAAGTTTTCTGTTTGAAATACTTTAGTGAGGTAATTGATGATTCATTGCTTCTGTGGAATGTTATGAAAAAAAGAACCTATGTTGACGTACTCAGGCGAAATCTAATCGCTCTTTTTTCATTTAATTCCACTTGAAATCGGGAATTAATAATCTCGTGAAATGTTGCGTAACCAAAATCGCGAAATTAAGTAGGCGCCAAATTAATTACGAATAAGGTACCTTGAAATCACAGCAATGCTCTGAAAATTGACATAAAAAAAAAATTGATTGCGTGAGTAACCTTAACATAATGCTTTTACTTACAGCGTCTTAAGCGCGGTGAGATTAGAAAAGATCTTTGGCGGTAACTCCTCGATTTGGTTTTCAGGCAGAAATCTACAATTTGAAAGGATAAGCCGCAACAACATGATATAACATGAACAGAGATCAAGAGTATTCATGATACTGTGAAAAACGGCTTCTCACTGTTGTATTTGAATTATGCGCACAAGATACAACTAAAACTCGTAACTATTTCTTGTAAACCAAAATGGCAAAGAAATGCATATAACGTTGCTTATATACCACTGTTAAAAAGAGTCCTACTCACAGCCTTTTAAGGGTTGCAAGAGCATCAAAAAGTCCTTCTGGTAAACGTTTTAGTTTATTGCTGGATAAATTTCTAAAGGCGACAAATAGATTGACATTAAGTAGTTTTTATTCTACAATCGATCGATTGATCAATTGATCGATCGATCAATGGACTGCTGACATAATTTTACCGTTCCCAATCCTGCTGTCCCAATTTCCCCAGTGCTAAGGGACTGGGGAAATTGGTTCGTTATATCGACAAAATTCCCTTAGCTGTAACAACGTCAACAAAACAAATAGGGCGTGTAGTTTGCTCGCAGAGTAAGATAGAAAACAGGGTTTTTGACAAGGAGACTAATCTAATCTGCGCTAATGCAGAGCCCAGAGGTGTCGTTCACAGTTGGATCAGTTGAGTGCAGAAATTAAGAAAAGGAAAACAAAACTGACCATTCCTATACTACTTTTAACATGAGATTGAATGAAGATACAATTCGCAGGCCATTGTTAACAAAAGACATAACTTCACTCTATGAGTGAGTCCTTGTTTTTTTCTTGGGGGGGGGGGGGTTGGAAGTGGGGAAGGGGAGGCGTTCGCTGGGCGTCTATTAGACAAGGGACGTTTATTAGAGGGGAACTTCGAATACAAATTTTACTCTTGAGAGAAGGGGGCATTTATTAGCTACGAGACCTTTATTTGAGAGTGGAAGTTGATTAGATTATTCACGGTAGGGTAAATACCTAAGCCCCATTTTTGGTACGTTTCGGGGGCATATCAGGCACGTTTGTCTCGCCATGGGAATCTTGTGTCGACTCCGTCTCACTAAAATACGAAGGCTGAAAAAAAGCTCTTTTAAGTGTCAGATAGTGGGTGTACAACGGACATTTCACGCTTAGACCTTCGTTATTGTGTTAAACACACCAATGAAGTTCGAAGCTGAAAACTCACTATTTGATACCTTAAATCAGCTTTCCAGCCTTGTGGAGCTTTTGTGTTTCATTAAGGGAACCAAAAACTGAAGTGCTTGCTGTTTGCATGATCTTGCTGCATACTAACACCTCTTGCAATTTTTTGACGCTCAGATTGATCTTTCTTCACTTCCGACGTAATGTCATGGAGCCACTCATGAAAGTTATCTCTTCTTAATACCAATATACTGAATCTAGTGAATCTTCGGTTTGTCAAATATGGTACGTTGCGGTAAATCAAGCACGCAGTCAAGGCAATCAAGTAATATGTCGAACACGAGAGACATTGTTTCATCGGAATATCGAAACACCGAGCAGAGTGTTAAAAATACGACGCGTAGCCGAGTATTTTTGACAAAATTCGAGATGTTTGGATAGCCGATGAAACACTGTCTCGAGTGTTTGATATACCTTCTCAAACAAAACAAACACTAAGGAGTAGACGGTGAAGTAAAATTGTCAAAATTTATGCTAATTAAGACCGGTATCCAAACCTCTTTCACGGTTGTGATTTTCTTTGTTTTAACTGGATGGATTAATGAGTTTGAGAAGCAACGTTCCAAGGAAATCAAATATAATACAACCCTACTTGTACACTAATATAAATGATGTAATCTGATTAGTGGAACTATCGCACACTATCAGCAATTGTTTGCAATGAAATCTCGAGCAATCGAGCTAATGATCGGATTAGTAATTAGACATTTTTGAATATTTTGTTTAAAAAGGGGGATGGGGGGATGGGGAGGGAGTGTGGAAAGTTTGGCAGCAATTGTTTTAAGACACTACGAAAGCCGAGAACTCACAGTTCATCCAAGTTTACTAAATCTTTAAATATAGTGGCAGGCAACTCCTTGATGTTATTGTTTTGCAACCATCTGAAAGAAAGATACAGCGATATTAAGAGGGTCCTTCTTAACTTTAGATTTAGAACAGTTGCTAAGGGATTTCTGAGGGCGATATTTAGGGGGGAGCCATTTTGAACCATTTTGCAGTGCCAAATGATGAATTTTAAATAACGGATCGCTTGATTTGAGCAAAAAAAAAAAAATGATTTCGCGTGCGTGAATTGTGCTAGTCACAAACAGCGCGTTAGAATTTTAAATCCATAGAACTTGGAAGAAAAAAGGAAAAGTTCCGATTTCTCTCATGAATCAGAAATAACCTAGCCTTCTTTATAATCGTACGCATGGAATTACTGATTACACGTAAAAGGGGAAAACTGCTGTTGAAGGTCTCTTTTTGCGGGTGTTCAGTTTTTTACCTCATAATTTGTATGAAGATGACATTGATAATTTTCGCATTTGGATGCCTTTTAAAGAGGCTGGCAACAGTTTCCAGCACCTTTCTAACAGCTTTACTTTGAAGGATGATTTTTTTTGCCACTGTGTAACAAGTAATGCTACAAGTTGCAACCATCTTACTTTTTACATATTAGGTTACCATAGCAACGACATGAGCTGCTAAAAACACCCTTATATTTTAGCTTAAGCGCTTTTAACTCAAAAACGAGCTTGATGACCCCTATTTTTTCTTATCGAACTGTGATAAGCATGATAAGATGCAACTTTTTGCAAAGTTTAAAAAAGTCCTGTGTAGTGGGTTCAGAGCCACCTTAAATTCTTGAAAATGTTATCAAAAGCCAAACGCCAAAAAAACAGAACAGGTGGCAAATGCGGTCAAAGCCAAGTTAACAAACACACTGAAATAAACTGCAGGAACAAAGGAACAGCCTAAAACACATTTAAGGTTGCAAGTTACCACATATTACTTGCCGTTTAAGAATTACAGCTGATTAAACTGCCACAGATTACGTAATTTATGCATTTCAATTTTTTTCTCTAAACTAATTGTAAATAGCTTTCTCTTGAATTAAATATGAAAGTAAAAGACTCGATATTAGAGATGTAAACTTCTATCATTACAAATTTCTGTTGATATAAATGATCGAAGAAATTGTTCAGCACAAGGACAATGTTGAATTCGACAGTGAACTACCACTCACTCCCTCAAAACGTTGTAACGGCTTACTTATTGTACCGGAGAACTTCCTATATTTAGGTAAGCCTTATGCATTCATTCACACCTTCAGCATGAAGTTCGAACCCCTTAGTAAAAAAGTTTAAAGTAATTTAGACTTTGAATGGTACGGTAGAATACGCGAGTCTATATTATCATAGTCTTCACTTACAGCTCTTTCAAGTTCCTCAAGCCATAAAACAATGTCTCGTTTAACCCTTGAAGCTTGTTGTTTTGCAATTGTCTGTGTCAATTAGAAACAAGTATTGTAATACATGATGATTTACACTTCATGAATATTATATTTTCCTGTATAATTTTTCTAAAAAGGTACCTAATTGAAATGAAACTCTGCTATTAGTGTTTCACTGCATTATGCCACAACTTAAAAGTTCGATTTGATAAAACCAATAACTTCTTAGTCCTTGATCGAGGTTGCTTTTTAGCAAGACTCTCAGCACAATTGAAAACGTGTTGAGTCTATCCACTTCATCCTTGGTTTCATAGACCCAAAACTTGATTAGACTGGTCTTTCTCAAACTCAATAATTTATCAAGTTTAAACAAGGTGATCATAACCATGACGGTGTTTGATCTTACCAAGCACAAATTTTTACGTAACATTTTTCCATTTTATAACACTGCAGGCACTGTTTCACCACATTTCTAGTCACCTTGAAATTTGTCTAAAATAGTCTGCTGTGAGTCTTATTTTCAGTTATTAGTGTATTTAGGGACTTACAGATTGATGAGTTTGGTATTGTTGCTGAAAATCATGGGTGGTAAGTATTGTAACTGGTTATCACTCAGAAACCTAAAAATATCGTTTTAATTGAAGGTAAATTTATGACAATGACAAATTCATTGAAAAAGATGACAGATCCAATGTGCGGCAATTGGGATTTCAAGACAAAAACTTTCAGGTGAGGCGACATCCTCATCTGACGTTCCTTGCCTCAAATAAATGTTCTGGAGGCAATATATACCTTGTAAGCTCATTATCATTGCTAAACTATTCTTGAAGTTAAAGACGGGATGTAGATTTACTCTTCGCCCCCCTCCCCCCAAATCCATACAGTGGAAGAAGCTCAAAAAGTCCGGTCTGAATGGGACTAATGAGGTCAAGAGACGCTCATTATAGACGTTTTAAAAAATTTATGTGTTTAGTAAATGGTTTGAGCCCAGGAGTATCAATAGTTTGTATGCTGTGATCGTCCTGGTGATGGTAATTCTGAACTGATGTTGGGGTCTGACGTTTCGAAAACCTGAGCGAGATTCATGTTCAGAGTCAAGTGAAAAGCGTTTGTCAAATGATGGTGTTGTAAGTCTTGTCCGTTGAAACCGCTTAGTCGGTTTAGCCGTAATGGTATTGGCTAAAAGACTCGTGCCAACAGTCGTTGGTTGGTTCTAGAAACTTTCGATCCGTCCATTGTCAGTCAAATTGAACCGTTCAGTTTGAGTTCTGTTCTTCGGCTTTTTGTTATGTCGTAAATAAGTCCTAGCAAGGTGTTGGCAGTTGTTGCTATCTGTTGAGAGGCATTTGTTTTAAGTTGGTGAACCAGCTCTTCAGTCCCAATTAATAGTGTGGTCTGTCAGTTGATGATGTTCAACAATACGATTGTTGAAATAATTTTGCGTTGCCCGTTTGTGTTCAGTCAATTGTGTTAAGACTTCTGCCAGTCGGAGCATTTGATCCTGTATGCTGCTTTTAGTCTGTTGCTTTATTTGTCCCTGTCTTTAACGGTGGTCAGTAATTGTTTACCTCCTTTGTCTAAGAAAAACGCAAAACACGAAGGGTTTTGAAAATAGTATGCCTTTAATTTACACTTCTACAGTTAGTCTCTCGATTCTTAAATGTTCATTCACAACCCTTACTGAACCGTACAAGAATTGAGGAATGGGTGGAGTCCCATTCCTTTTAGTTTGTTACAAAAAGCGGTGACCTTTATACAAACAGGCAAGCCATGCAAGTATCAAACCAAGTTGTAATGTCAGCCTCAAAGATCGTTAACAAGAAGTTGTTAACGATCTACTGAAAGTGTGGCATTCCCAGTGCGAAGCAAGGGTTTTAAGTCTGCTACAAAGGAATATCGCTACAAAAGACAGCCAAAATGCCACAATTTTATATGGGTGGACTTCAAGACAGAGATCGTATCATAAACTTAAGAAAGAACGTTGCGTTGTACTTGCAGTGTCATCATGACATCAACAACTCTCACCGTCACGCAATAAAGAAGGACTTCCGTAAGGACAAAACTGTAACATGTAGAACAACCTGACAGCTCTATGGTGTTTGGCTGTATTTGTTTGGGTACTTATCAAAACTCTCTAAAATGAAGAATGCTTATCATTCACGGAGCTTTAGCGGCCTCCACTATCGCTAAAACATTCAAGGAGCACAAGGCAACCGAAGTTTCAATGGCCAAAGCTTGATTTGGTGTCCTAAACCTACCTTACAAGCTAAGGCCAAAGATAAAAAAAAAGTAGAGAATCATAGGAGGCCTAATGCAGACAGGTCCCCCAAATACCAGAGGGTAGGACTACGAGTGACTCCGCCAGTGAAATAAGTATTCCAATCTCTCTTCATAGAGATTTCAAAACAGTTCGACTGACATGGGCATCTCTTACATCAGAGGTAACAAATTATTATTGTTAAGCCAGAAGATGCGAAAGATTCTCCTAAGACAACCGTTGTGGAAGACGCTGATCTTTTTCATATCACCTTTTACCACTTCCCAGTAGTCGGAGCCATACAGCAGAACTGGCTTGACCATGATGTTGTATAGTCTAAGCTTCCTCCATAGGCTGTACTGCTTCAACTTCCGTACAGGCTGGAGTCTTGAAAATGCACCGCGATCTTTCCCAAACCTTGCTTTGATGTCCTTCTGTGTTATATTGTCCTTTGAGACAAGGCTTCCCAAGTAGCTGAATTCCTCCACCAAGCCAACTGGTTCACCATCTCCTGTAATAAGTACATCTGGGAATTGCATTGATGCACATAACCTGGGTCGTTGAGGTGTTGATGGACAAGCCTACCTGCTTTACACATCTGCTGAGTCTTCTCCTATAGGAGGCAAAGTGTTGTGGAAAGAACAGCAAGGTCATCTGCAAGGTCGAGATCTTCAAGCTGGAAAAAGAGTGTCCACTGTATGCCTCTGGTTCTATCAGCCATTGTCCTACGCATGATCCAATCAATGAGGCAACCAGAAAGAGGATAGGAGAGATGACACATCCCTGTCGCACACCAGACTCCACAGAGAACCGATCTGACAGGTTTCCATCTAAAATGACTGCACTCGAACTGTTGGTAGAACAACCCCTTGAGTGTGACCCTCTTTAGAGGAACCTAAAACAGATGGGTGTTATTGTGTGCACGTGATACCTAAGCTCAAACCTTTTAATGAGTTTCGACAAACCTATTCTATAATTATTCAGTCCTAACGAGTTTGTAGCAAGTAGAATTTCAGTGACATAATACCCACTAATGTACTAATCAGAGATGATAGCGACGACAAATCTCATATGTCATCGACAACCCGTTTGATATCAAAGCTGACATCTTGGATTGAAAATATGCCAAATCTGCAAAGGAAGTGATCCGTGAAAAGAAGAGAAAGGGTCACCGACCATTTAAGAGAATAAACTGTAGGTGAAGTTAACGCGACTGGTACCAAGCCCTATACTTGCTTATATTTCTCCCTTACTCAGTCGCTTTGTGAATAATCTTAAACTTGTAGATAAGATCTCCCAAGATTCAATAATACTGCTGTGGCCAGCAGAAACCTGGTTCCCACACTCGGGCTCTACAACTATAGCATTGACTAGAAAATCATCCAACCAACTACAAACTTCCACCATCATTAAGGGCCCATTAACCGATCTTTTCGAGCCGTTGCTAGGGAAAATTTATTCTCATATAACCTCGTCATTTTTAGTTACTTCAGAGTTATTTCATGTGTTTTAACTTTTTCATGATCAGTAACACTAGTGATGACGTCATCAGGCCACGCTCATGGTCATGTGACTAACACAGAAAAAATGCAAAGGCTCCCAGGCAAATTACTTTCTCGGGATTTTTTTCATTGATTTAATATTTTAATTTAAATCCTCAATACGCTATGCATCGATTTTGTTTCATTTCTAAAAGGTAAGATTTTGAAAGCATTTCAAAATATTGAAAAATTCGTAATTTTCTGAAAAAAGCATGATTTCGAAAAAGAAATGCATAGCTATGTTGCTAACGTTGGCTTTAATCGAAATTCGTCGAAAAACGCTGGATTTAATGAAAAACCGCGTTTCCTTTAGAATATAAAGAAACCGGAAGTGCGCCCGATATATATTGGAAGTTACCCTATCAGCGCGTGCGCAATTTACATTACCAGCGCACTTCGGCAAGATCAACTTGAACAAAGCCACACGGAGTTAGTTTTTCTCTTTCTATTGCTCTTGTTTCTCTGTCTTTCTCCTATTTTGTCTTTGCTTGTACTTTTTTTACCTTGCATTTTGCGAAACACAAAGAAAAACATCTAAAATGTAAGCGAATTTGCAAGTTTTTGAGTTGTTTTTATTTTCCGTGCTCAGGCTGACGTAAGTGACCGGAAGTGAAATTTCACCTCCTTAGCAACGCGCGCGAGCGCGCGCATGAATCGGTTAATGGACCCTTAAGAACCACAATGAACTTCTTATAATGGTCTGTCTAATGGTGTGATGTCTGACGACTATACCGACGAAACCTAATGTAGATGTAGAAGAAAACTGCCTTTCATCAAGACCCTCGTTACCTGTAATGAACACTATATCGAGGCTTCTCTAATAAAGTGAGTAATCTTAACTCTTTCTGATTCGCCAATTTGTTGCTTAGCAATGACGTCATCAATTTTTACACGTGGACGTATATAGATAGTGTTAGCGGCATATTCCCGCCAGTAGTTCAAGTTTCAGTTATCGTGCGTGCACAGTACGTGTTTTCAAGTAAATTAAGTTTTAAGCTACCCTTGACTATTTAGAGTGCAAGCGGGAACCGATGTGTAACTACAAACTCTTTTCTATGCTTGCTTTTTAGTATAAGTTTCAAGTTTTGACGTTTTTTAACCTTAAGTACCTTTAGTCTCGGTTTTTTTTTATACAACAGCCTATTGTACTAAGTCCAACACGTGGCAGAGCCCCAGTTTTCAAAGTTTTTATTTCATCTTGTTTTTAGCGATAGATCTTTATAGTTCACACTCCCCCTAGCTTAGGTTTCTATTTAGCAACTTTCCTAGAAGAATCTCTGGTAATTCAGTTAAGTCCTTTCCTTGCTAGTAAATTCCCACATCGCTTTCAGTGGCGCTCACGCAAGCACGCTTTTATCGCATCGTACAATTTTATTGCTTTCAAGTTTTTAGAGTGTTATCATTTATTGTATTAGGACAGTTAGCAGTATGCGTATCTGCTTGGGATCACTGATGATTTTAATTGTATCTTTACTGAGAAGTTTGACTGGAAGTATTGTCATATCGCAGTTATGATGGGAATGTTTGCTATTATTGTTTCGTGACTCTTGTCGTCTTGTAATCTTCTATTATCTGGTAATTAGTTTATTCATTACATTATATTTCAGTTTACGTTCGATTATCGTCAATTAAATCACCGTCAATCACAGCTGATTTTCCGTGATCTCTGGCTTTATTCGATTAGTAAAGTATCTCCCACACACGCTAGTCTCATCGCGACAAGTTGTCTAGCAAGTGACAATTCAGCCTTTCAACAGTCGCTGTGAACCTGACGTTACATTACCTCTTGCAGAGAGGGAACACAAAAACGGCTTAAACATACGTCGAGAAATTGTTGGCCTATTGTCATCAAAGTAAAATCACTTAAAGTTCTCTCGAAGTATAAATAAGGCCCTGGACCTGCTTACCAATCTGTATCTATACACTGTATAATCAGGGCTTGAGATACACTACTATAAATACCGCAAGTTCATCCATCATATTACTGTAGACAGTGGAAACCCACTTTGCATCTTAGCCATTTGAGACGCACTTCCAACCAACCAGCTAAACAACCAACCAGCTAACCCACCAACCAACCAACCAACTAACCAGAGTAAAACTGTTTTTGAGATGTTTCCAACATTCTACCTTAACTTCTTACATCTAACATCGTTGTATTAACTGATCAACTGTAATGATTAACTGTAATGTTGGTGACGTTTGCATTGTAACAGGACAACGGGAGCAATCTTTTTTGTCAGGGGAAAAGCAAAAATAGAAGTGAAAAATTATCTGTTTGTGAAAAGGTTGCTCGCAAGTATTACAGTTTATTTATTTTATTTTACTCATTTTTACTTACAGCCAATATAAGTTGACCAAATTGGAAAAGAGTTCATCAGGCAGCTCCTCAAGGAAGTTTCCGTACATTTCTCTGAGTCAAACGTTAAAATACACACAGATCAACATTTTTAGGTAGTTAATATTTCACAATGTGAAATTTATTCTTTGTTAGATGATGATGATAATAATAATAATAATAATTGATTGAGATTAAATTTCGATAAACATTTCAAAATAAAAATGAGCGATAGAAATTTTACACAACGTTTCGATGTCGTCATGACATCATTATCAAGTGACAAGAAAATAACGGTTCAACAGTGTTATATATGCGGTGAGAGGTGTGTTTCGCGCGGATGGAATCCGATTGCGTGTTCAGGCTAGGTTTCGTCTTTCTAATAAACAGCATTTCGTAAATCAAACAATCTAGTTTTCCGTTGCATTTCTTTAGGACGGAAAAAATTATTGGCAAGGTCGTCGATGTTATAAAGGCCGTGATCGTTCTTTAAATGCTTTCCGATTGCGGAGAACCTGTGTTCATCAATATGTTGGTGCAAATGCCGGCTGGTATATCCGGCATACTCTGCATCGCAGAGTATGTAATTGTACACTACGCATTGCTGATTAATTAGAGGTGGTTTTGGTTCACGCACCTTGAGATCTTCACAGATTTTGCGACTCTTGAATACTGGTTGAAGAGTGTGATCGATTTTCTTGCTTAGGGCAGATAGTTGTTTTTCACTGCATCGGCCGACGTTTGATCTTTAAATGCCAATACCATTCGATGAATAGTATCTTCGTTGACGGGTAGTCCAGGTGGCACGCGAGGATCTTTGGTCATCATTGAGGTGACAAAGTGACAAATGATGGAGTTAATTAGGCTTTCAGGGTACTTGAGGTTCGTAAACATCAGCTTCAGGCGATCACATTCACGAAAGACTCCCATGTGAATGACAGGTGAAAAGCACGGTTTATCATGGTTTTAATGAGCGATTTCTTGTACCTTTTGTCCACATGGCTTTGATGATGGAGTAGTAGGCCGGTATTTGTTGGCTTCCGGTAAACACTGGTTTCCAGTTTGTGACCTTTCTTAAGTTCCATACCAATAAATGGTAGCTTGTTGTCAGAAGCTAGTTCCATTGTGAAATTTATGGATGGGTGACAGTTGTTAAGTGTTGTTAAAAAGGCTTCTGCTGCTGGCACATCCTTCATCGTGGCAAGCGTGTCATCGACGTACCGCCTATAAAACTCTGGGAGCTTGTTGTCATGTTCTAATTTCTCTTCGATGGAGCAGAGAAATGCGTTTGCCATAAGGGGTCCCAAAGGTGAGCCCAGTGCCACTCCGTCAGTCTGTTCATAAAGCTTGCCATCGAATTGGAACAATTGGTTCTTAGTTGCTACTTCTAGAAGTTGTATCAGGTCAGGCTGAGTGATGTTTAACTTGTGTGTTTCGTTAAACCAGTTGTTTACGAACGCTTTTTCCGCGATTATTTCGATAGTTTCCTTAACTGGTTTCATCTGCGCGAAACTATTTGTTTAAACAAATATGTCAATGAACAATCACACCTCTCACCGCATATATTACACTGTTGAACCGTTATTTTCTTGTCACTTGATAATGATGTCATGACGACATCGAAACGTTGTGTAAAATTTCTATCGCTCATTTTTATTTTGAAATAATGATAATAATAATAATAATAATAATATTGATGATAATAAGTAACATTTGTATAGCGCTAATTCCATATAGTTCATTAGCACTTCACAATTTAAATAAGTAAATAAAAGCAAAACAAACTAGATGACAAACTCTGCTTGATTACTTATCACACTTCAAGTTGCATCATTCAAAGTTATTCTCGGCATGATGTACTTTTTGATGACGAAAGCAACTCGTAAAGAATAGGCTCACATAGTTTATAAACAAGCCTGCATCTTGACGGAATAAGCTTGGTCAATAAAGGATTTATTGTATGGTTTCCGGGTAAATTTTTATTGCGAGACACAGCGGGTAGTCACGAGCGGACAAGATAACTCCATTTTGCTCGCTCGGGTAGCCAATCGCACCGCAGGATTTGGTTCATCTTGCACTCTCACTGGGCTAGACATTCAATAAAGTAATTTTACAAGCTTAAAATATGGTGTTCCGAGAATTCTTTATCACACATAGTGGATCAAAGAATTAGCCTGCAAATTTAATTTAAATCTGAGTCAAAGCTCATTCCTGCAAAAACCAAAATAGCGTCCTAGTTGAGACACGAGGGAGTTTAAGTAACCACGACGGCGAAGCCGAGGACAACGTCGATTAAAAATTATTTTATGTTATACCAACGAATGCCGCGGTACTCTAAGGTCATGTACTTTCTTTATCACGATACTGAATCTGAAACACAACGATAAATTTGGACCCAAAGTTAAAAAAGAATTAGCCGTCGCGGCTAAAATAAAAATACTAGTTAAACACTGTTTTGAATGTTATCTTGGCAATGGTCGTAAATTTAAAAAAAGTATTTTACAAATTATCAGTGTAAAAATAGTCTTTAGATAGGATATTTAAAGTGTAGTTGACAAATTAACTTTATAAAACAGGTTTTAAACAGGACATTTAGAATGAAGTTTAGATACCAGTTGCGTAAAATATGTTTTAAATAGGATGTTTAAAACCTATTTGAGATAGCAATTTATATTAAGTTTTAGAATACAACCAAAACAGTCTGTTTTAAACAAAGTTGTAATTTTCAATCAGGTGAGTATACTATTTAAATAATAGTTTTAAATAGTAACAGCAATGTCTACCTTAAAAACAGATTTTGAATATTGCACTATTTTTACACTATTTATAAATCTAGCCTAATGGAAATTTAATGCAATCAACATAATTTGCATCCCCTTTTTGAAAACTGCTTACAGTTTCTTTTTACTCAAGCTTTACAAGTACATACAAAACTTTTAAACACAATGGATCTCAACTGTGGTAGATTCAGTTAACATTGTATCTAGATAACAGCAGGTAAGTTCTATATTTCATTTACATGTCCATTACTCACAGAGTACACAAGAATTAAGATCTTACAATCAAATCCTCAAAACATCACACCTACTGAATATTAAAATGAAAATTTCAAGTTACATGTAACTTGCTTGTAGTAACTGGCCAATTATTCATTGTGGTCAGTCATCATGTACATACTTCAAGATTAATGTTGGCATAAAGTGGCCCACTTACAAAGTGCACCAAAAGATCTCAAAACAGATTGTAACAAGAAATGACAACCGCTGACCATGAAAAATAACATTTGAAGGAAAATTTCTTGTAGAAATGGGCCAATTGTTGATTGTGGTCACTCATCATAGTATACTGTACTTGCTTCAGGATTCAGGATTTTGCAGAAGTGCCGTCACTCACTAAGATCACGAAAATCAATCAAGATCTCACAACCAAATTCCTAGAAATGACGACTACTGAATATGGAATTGAGAATATTAAGGAACATTGCTTGTAGAAATGCACACTCGCCATCGGCGCATGTCTCATTCGCTAAGAAATGACTATCAGTAACGCCGTGTTACATGACATTTCAGGCTATGTTACATTGGACTGTATGAGGTGTGTCACCCGCCAGTTCTGATGAACAAAACACTGATCTGCGTGATTATTTCTTTCGTGTTACATCGAAATGTATGAGGCATGTTACCCGCCAGTTCTGATGGACAAAACATTAATCTGCATGATTATTTATTTCGTGTAACTGTTACATCAAACTGTATGAGGCGTGTCACCCGCCAGTTCTCATACACAAAACATTAATCTGCGTTCCGATACCGCTTCCGTGGTGGTTTTCTTGAGAGCCACCCTCTCTAATTATCAACTATGGTCAATTTTGGACGAGAAAAAAACAAATTTCTCAAACTTTGTTAGATGAATGGTCTAGATAAGTGATTCACAAAAATATAACTTTCAGTTCAATTTGATCGGTATTTTAGCGGCAGGGCGACTATTTTAAGCTCGGTAATGAAATGTGAATTGATCAACATGACACGAGCGTGGGAAAAAGAAAAATTCTGAGTGACCGACAGGAATCGAAAAAAAATAAAAATTTTATATATGAACTCAGTTAAATGACCTTGATTAATTCACCTTCACATTTCATTACCGAGCTTAAAATTCACCATCTTTATTAACTTATCACTACTCACGATGACTTTGATAGCGTTGATCCTAGCAGTATGCAGGACATCTGTCATATATGAATGAACTCAGTTAAATGACCTCGCTCTCCATGAGTTCTCGTAGCTCAGTGGATAGAGCGCCCGCCCGGTGTTCGGGAGGTCATGGGCTCGATTCCTGTCGGGGACTCAGAATTTTTCTTTGTCCCACGCTCGTGTCATGTTAATTTATTCACCTTCACATTTCATTACCGAACTTAAAATTCACCATCTTTATTAACTTATCTCAACCTGAAAAGCTGATTGCAATCTGCCGTCGTCCTGACGTTGGCGACGCCACATTAGGGACTTTAAGATACGCTACGTCGAGGTGGTACTACGGCTACTTTGGCCGTGAAGGGCTAAGCTGACAACAATGTTTTACCCGCCAAACTCAACTGATTAAGATTTTGCTGTACGGCAACGGTATGTGCAGTCTCTACGTGTCTTTACAAAAATGACTACTTTCAAGGAAACCAGAGATTATTCTACTTTCATATCAAATAGGCTTGATTAATGACAATGAGTTCCTTCTCCTGTATCCGTCTTACATCTCCCAGAACTCAGATTTGCCTTTAAGAACTTGATAGAACCGCCTGTAATTCCAACTACAAAACAAAATATAAACTCTCATGTAAAAAAGTTCGATTTCAACACGGACAGGTTGTTCGTACAACGATTACGTGAAAAGCCCGAAAATACAAAACTTTCGATTATAATAAAATACATTTTGAACAGTAACAAACGATTATAGCTCAGATTAGAACATACGAAGCTTTCTTATCTACGGCTGTTCGGCCCGATACTAATATGACTGAATTGATCATCTCGCGGTAGGTGTTAAAATCGTTCATATTTTCTGTACGAATGACAAAGAAACAATGATCTAAGAACTGATTTTTATGATTGAGAACTTTATCTTCAAACTAGGCTGTTCAAACAGTGAAAAAAGCGTTCAAATGAGACGTAAACAGCAGGCTTATACTCACGTTGTGAAGAGTACGTGAAACCAGGCACTTTCCCGTAGTAGATAGCAAGGCTACGGCGGGAAAGCCGTACTGGTAGGCGCGTCATGACGTCACCGGAAGCGATCTTCACTATCTGCCGCCGTACTACAGCCTAGCCGTACCATATCTTAAAGTCCCTAATCCTTGTTTTGACGTAGTGCGGACAACCTGATAGTTCATCGCAAAGTTTTTCGTCCTTTTCTTTGATTTACCGTATGTTTTCTTAAGACACATAAAGAAGTACCTTTGGGTGTTTACTGTTAAAGCTTTTAGAGGAGAAATTCTGCGATGAACATCCCTGAAGCAGAAAAGCTGCTGTAAGCTTTGCAATTCTTATTGACACATTAACAAAGCTATTATTATTATTAAACATGCGCTAGCACAAGCCGCCAGTCGGCAAATCACAGAATAACACAAGCCCGAAGAAGTCCATTAGGTAAAATCTATTGCATTTATATCTTCTGTGCCCTAGTTATCGCTGATCCAATTTAATATGCTCGCCATTTGTTTATGCTGATATCTCTCTCTTATTATATAAGCTTATATTTACATTCCTATTTCTAAGATGATGAGAAGGTAAAACGACCTTTGGGAAAAATGATTTTCAGTGTGGCTATAAACAGTATAAACAGCGAAACATGGACAACTTACTTTTTACTCCAAAGCAAAATAAATGCACCTTATTGTTTACATTTAACGTCCTTTAGACTTTTTTAGCCACCAGAAATCATTTCTAAAACTGAAACTAAAAAATTCCGGCCAAAACTTCCACTCCTCTTCATCTTCTCTTGATTGAAATGATTTGAACGAGAAAGTTACCACAAGCAGCTTGAAATGTCCGTTTTATTGTGATAATTCAACAGCTCTGTAATGTACTGGACCGAAGAACATAACAAATTGATGTGCCGTGAGAATCTTGCTGTAGATCCATTCGAAGTTGCCGTCGCAGTGTTGCTTAACATGCTCAGGCGAGTGGAACCCGATGCCGATCTCGCCCCAGCCTCTACGCGGATTTGCCGTCGCCGTCGCCATCTTCCGTCTTGGTGCTTAAGGTCTCTATTATTCCTCAGATTGCGTTACATTTGAAGAGTGCACATTCCAATGGGTAGGGGTAGGGTAGGCAGGAAGTGAAATTGTAACCGGCTTTAAAGCCATTTTTCGCATTTTAGTGGACATTTTGTGGGGTGAGGGAGGGTGGGAGGGGGGGAGGGTGCATTGTATTAAAAAGAGAAAAAAACCGGTAGATAGTATCAGGCTCTTGATCAGGTGTACCAGTTCATCAATGAGGCCCTATTAGGGCTTGTCAGGATACTGGATACTTTGGTGAGAAATTGACCGGATACACGAACTTTAGGGGAAAAATTAATGGGGTGAAGCATGTTTAGATCAGATAAATTGGGACACTTGTGTCTTTCGCTGCCGGAAATGTCACCAAATTTTGCGAAAGGCGGCATCAGACTGGCAAAGAGTGCGCAGGAAGTAATGGTCATCGGCTTTTTATTGAAACTCCTTATATTTTCTTAGCCGTTTCACTTTTGCATCAGAAAAGGAAGTGCTCAGAAAATTACTGAAGGGCAGTTAACGACGGTGCCTCTTTTTTGTGGGCACACGGTCTGTGCATCATGTAAGGCATGGTTTAAATGTTAGGCGCGTGTTTGGTTTGGAATAATCAACTACGCTAGCAGGCGCGCGACTTCCAGCTGAAAAACTAGATGTTATCGTACCCGCAAAAGAAATCATATCCAACTGCAGATGGCATATGCGCGCGCCAAACAAGTGCGAAGGACATCGATGTGCGACTTTCTAGGGACGTAACAGGAAAAAAAATGTAACGGGCAACCGACAAAGTTTTCGAAAGGATGAAACAAATCATTTACTTTTGAAAATGTGTGATAACCGCTACATTTTATACTATGAAATGGAAATGGCAAGCCTATTCACCACGTGAATAGTTTTTAGCTGTGAGGAAAAACTATGTAGACTGTATTTTGGTTAAGCCAGAGGAGAGCTGTCCAGGGACGCTAAAAGCGCTGCTGGGACGATTTTGTTATTAAAAACAGTGATACCAAAAGTTGTTTTTATGCTACCATGTACCATGTAGTTTAAAGATGTTTATCAATGTGTTTAGTTTTCTGCATGTAAAGGCGAACTCTAGGAAAATCTGTGAAGAAATATCTTTTTCTTTTTTTTTTTCTGAAAAATGCTAACATCAGCAGTTTTCTTCGAGATTCAAGGCTAATTAGCTCGGAAAAATTAATGGCTACACCCAGTTTTCTTTGTGGATTCCAATATCCCCGGCTAAGATCTACTTTTTCTACGTTTTCCTAATCTGGCGGAAACACGCTAATATTTAGTAGACACCGTTCTTTATGAGCCTGAGACACCCCTCAGCCGCTAACGTGGTCCAGTTCTGTGATGGAGCACAGCTGCATGTCTGCACAAGACTAGTCAGTCAACTCTATGTAGGGCGCTTCACGCGATCTTGGAATGTTACAAACATCTAGGTCAAAATACTCGTATATAAAGCGAAACATGTTGACGCTTAGCTTTTTGAAACCATTATAGCTGCGTTTAAGACACACAATTTGTATGAGTCACAAGCAATTGCATGAGTTAACTGACACTTGTCAAGAATATCTGCAGTTTGATTCTCAGCGGGCTGTTGTGTCTTTTTCGAGGACCTCCTCTTGTCTGTTTCTGAGCTTCGCAGTCATTCTGGAGAAGGATTGAACGTGGCGAGAAGTCAGGAAATAATCAAAGGTGATCCGCCTAATTTTGTCCTCATCTTTTGCGTGCTTCATCTTTTGTTCTACGGTAACTACTTCCGGCGACTTTAGAAGGCAGCTTTTTTGTTTTTCATCAAAACGAGTGGCCTTTTTCGTCACTTTCAGGGCCCAGCCTTTAGGTTTAATTTCTTTAGCAGGGACTGGGGATGGAAGTGTAGAATTTGCTAGGACTGGGTAAATACCGCGATTGTCGCTATATCATATTTTGGCCTTGTCAAATAGGTTTTCTCTTTCAGGAACAAGTCAACATGAACCGAACTGTACATGGTTCTTCAGTAATTATCTTAGCATTTCCTCGTCTGATGCAAAAGTGGAACGGTTTAGAAAATATAAGGAGTTTCAATAAAACGCCGCTTACCATTACTTCTTGCGCGCTGCTTGTCACGATCAGTCTGTTGCCTTTCGCAGCATTTGATGGCATTTCGGGCACAAGACACAAGGATAATGCTGAACAAAACAAGCAAGTAAGAAGCTTTTTTTGGAATTCTATCCCCATTTTATCTGTAGTAAATTAAAACTCTCCGGAAAAACTAATGGCTGTCAATGAGCTTAGGGTAATTGTTTACATATATAGTGTGGGATGTTGTGCCTCGATCTCTTTGCAAAGACACAAAGGGTGTCATGTAAGAAATTTGTGTTAAACGGTACAGAATTCGGAACACTTTTAATTCTTTAATTTCTCCAGCCCCGTCTTTATCGATCTATTCAGGGTACTACGGAAACGAGTGTGGGTATAGAAATAACTAACAAGTGGGTGCGTTACTTAACCTCAAACCCCTAAAATCAGATACCAACTGAAACTCTCATAATTCACCGTGACGTAGGTACTAAAAGTCCAGAATAAGTGCTTATTGCAGTTAACATATTTTTATTTTATCCTAAATAGCAGACCGTTGATGAGGCCCCATAGTAGGGGGGAAGGGGGGAGTGTCGGTATATCCCGTATCCTGCTAATTTTTGGCCTAATTATCTTGTATCCTTTTAAATCCAGCTTAACAATTTCCTACTCAATTAATGTCCCGTTTTATCTGATCTAAACATGCTCTACCCCATTAATTTTTCCCCCTAAAGTTCGTGTTTCCTGTCAGTTTTTACCCAAATATCCAGTATGGTGAAAACCCCTAATTGATGAACTGATAAAGGTCAACGTGAGATTATATAAGGATTATAACCTTTTGACCTGATTCTATCTATCATTTTTTTTCCTTTCTTTTTTTTAATACAATGCACCTCTCTCCCCGCCCACCCCCCCCCCCCCCCCCCCACAATACAAAAAATAACTTGGAAAATGACTTAAATTTCCAGGCAGAAACTCATATTCAAATCATTCCGGGAAAGCCAGTTACCAGTTTAGCCACTGAAATGTCCTCTAAAATGCGAAAAATGGCTTTAAAGCCGGTTACATTTTCTCTTCCTACCCACCCTACACCTACCCATTGGAATGTGCACCTGTCAAATGTAACGCAATTTGTGGAATAATAGCGAGTGCACAACAGATTGAAACAGAACTGAGCTTAAACGAGTTCTTGATGAGAATCCTCGATTAAGAGGAAGATTTTAAAGGCTGCTAAAAGATTTTTGAGTCAGTTAGGATCTCAGCAAATTGTTAAACTTCTTGTAAACAGCAGCTTATGAGACGAAAGACAAATAATATTGATAGATGTTATGACGCGGGCTTCGGAAAGTTGAAATCTGCTTTACCGTTGTGATAGCCTGCGAACGTAGACGTATTTCCGAAAATAACGTCTTCGAATCCGAGCCAGGAAACGATTTCTTTGACGTAGGGATTTTAAGCCCATCACAGTTTAGTTCAAGTAGCCCCAGAACTACTGCGCGAGGTATTCGATGCGAGGAGCACTCGAGTCTCATTCTATCATGAAATCTGATTGGCCAAGGAGAAACAAAAGTCATTACGTCACAGAAATCGTTTCCTGGCTCAGGTTCGCAGACGTTATTTTCGGCGGAGACAAGCGACAGCCTGAAATACGTCACCGTTCGCAGGCTACCGTTGTGATATCTCAGAGTGATTTCGCACACTAATCATCGAAAATGCGGCTGGAACCTACTGATAGTATAACGTGAGGTATCGTGGAACACCCAGTTGTCGACATGTCGCGAGGTAAGTGGAATATTATTTTCTTTGTGCATCGTTATTTTCACGTCATTATGCTAATTAGGACGGCGGTCTTTGTTGACAAAAGCACAGCTTAAACTTCTTCTTCTAACATTTTTCGGTTTCAGCTGCTCCAAAATTTTATTGCATATTTTTACAGGTGAGACATTGCTCTTTAAGTGGAGGGTAGTTTTGGTTTTTCAAATGATCTCACTTTTGGCGATATTTTCCTTTAAATTTCGTCTTTTTTATGGCGCTTCATGAGTAATTCGAAAGGGAAGAAATTTAAAATTCTCTAAAAAAATCAGATGTTGGTCAAATTGCCAAAACAACCTCCCAACGTAACAAAAAACGTTTGCTTGTCTCGAATAAAGGATGTTTACCCCGATTTATAACGTCTTCTTTGTGTGGCAAATTGTTAAAAATGGCCGCTGAAAGCCCTCTCAGAGGGGCAAAACCAAGATAGTTGCCCTAGCGCTAAAATACCAATCGAATTGAACTGAAAGTTATACTTTTGTGAATCACTTATCTAGACCATTCATCTGAGAAAGTTTGAGAAATTTGTTTTTTTCTCGTCTAAATGACCATAGTTCGTAATTACAGAGGAGGGCTATTAATCTTCCAACTGCTTGAGATACGTAACAGCGCGCGTGATAGGATTTGTAAACATTTCTAAAACCGTGAGGGTTCATTAAAATTGGGATATTTGTAAGTAAGATATCGTGTGGGGAAACCTAAATTCATCGAATTTTGCTTTATTCCGAAAAAAATTTGCGAAACTTCGCAGCAGTCATGTTGCCAACTATCTAATAAAAATAAAACGATTCTAAAGGGCGTAGTAGCATGGGAAATCACAATCCTGCTTCCTCTTCTGACAGTGTTTATCATACAGTTAGGCAATCAAATTTTGGCCCATCTTAAGGTGTAAGAACTGTATCAGAACCAGCCGAGCTTTTTTCCCGCAGCTTAGCTTTGGATCAAAATAGACAAAGCGAAAATTTCCGTCGCAATGTTCTGTATTGTAAAATCCCTATCGAGAAAGAACCATAAATGTGTCAAAACAACTGGATTTTCGTATACATCGCAAGAAGCGATTTTTTTATTGTTCTTTCAAATGAAGTTAAATTAATATATCAAATCAAATCGTACTTTCCAAGTAAGCCTATTAAACGTTATAAGAAGAAATTAAAAAATAAGGATATTTTAAGGTGGCTTGCAGTTTTGATGGATTATAACAGCCCAACTTCAAACTCTTTTCAAAAATGTTCCAAGATGTTTTTCCTTTCTCTATTTAGTGTTTGCTTAAGTCTGTTACCATTTTATGCGAAACTTCAACAATTAAATCGCCAAAATGAACGACCGAGTACCTAGGAAGAGAGTTTGAAACTATTGCTACGTATACCGAGGTGATTTAACGCCTTTCAAGCGCTGAAGTGGTTTTAGTTTCCTCTTATGGTTTCTTACGCCATCTTTGCACGTGCGTTTAATACTGACGTCTGTCAGGCAATCGTAGCGCGCGCTGCTGAGACTCAGAAAAGCTGTAGTAAGCCACCTTAACACAGGAGTTATGTACTATTCAAGTTGCTTCGTTGAGTGTCCTCTTTATCCATTTGCATGTTGTTTGCCTCATTTTCGAAGTTCTATTTATGACAATTCTTGATTTTTTTCAACATCTGAGGTGTTTGTCTCAGCATCATGGTTTGTCTTTAAGTCAGTAATGTTGTTGATTTGTCATCCCGTGAGAACGAGCACGAACTTTGCTTATTTGGCAGGCTTTCAAGCAATATAATTCGTAGACCGACCCACTCCGAAAACGACCAACATATTTCTTCACAAAACACAGCATTTCTGTTTATTACGTTGTTCACGAAGAGCAAGCACACGATAAAGGAAGCATTGTCATCCCCAGTTTCTCTCTCTACGCTAGGAACGCCTGGGACAATGAGCCCCCTTTTGGCAACCAAGACAAAACAGCTTGTATTTTATGACTCGGACTTTCCTACGAAAGCCCGAGTAATTACCTTTCTTGAGATTGTTTTAGGAAATTGCTGTTCGGTGCTGTTGAAGGTTTGCATTCAACGGCGTTGCGGGCAACCCTATTGTGTGAACAATTTATGTCCAGCCGTGTCTGTTATGGGTAGGATTGATACTGAGTTCAACTTACAGCTGCTTCAGCTTAGTGTTGTTTGAGAAAACTCCGGGAGGCAGGTCCTTTAACTGATTCTCTGGCAGAAACCTAATAAGGAAAACATCGTAGTAAGTAGTTTGAATCGAGGACTATCAGTAATTTTTCTAGGGTGATTGACCAGGCTAGGGTAGTTCGTTGGTTAATTATTAATCAAAAGTAAGGTAACACGTCATCTTCAGAGACTTGCAAAAAGCGTTTGTCACTTTATGTTGTTATTATGGTGGTATGAGGTACAACAACGTGCAGAGTTTGTTAACAATCCGTCTATTATTAATCAAATGAGGTTGCTCTCTTTTCGATCTCTCAGTCAGTTTACGTAAGTCAAGTATGAGTCGTTTGCAATGTTCCAGAAGCTATTGACATCTGCTCAAATACGTTTGCTCTCAACTGAAGTAGCAGCTTTCTAGATTCTGTAGCTGAATACAGTTTAATATAATAATAATAATAATAATAATAATATTTAATAATAATTAGAAACAATATAATTATAATAAGAAGCTTCCTAGCATCCTTTTCAGCTGAAAAATTTGCATGTCAAATAACTTTGTCAGTTTTGATGTTTGGAAAGGTGCCGTTTTACCTCTGTGTGAGGACAGATATTGAAAAATTGGAAGGCATATTTCAAAGGGTAATACTATAGAGCATTTATAAATGGCCACGTGACTTCTGCCGTCTCACAATTAAGGGGACTATTCGCATGAGCTAAAAAAGTGGGGGACTAGTTCTAGGGGTATATCTTTTCTTGGTTAAAAATTACAAAAACCTGAACTTGCGTGTTGGTAAATATTTTTATGAAGATTCACTCTTTGCAACCTTGTCTTTGTTACGTCACTGGTCTCGTGATGAGAACGCGCGTTCTTTTAGACAGCTTTAAAATTGCATTTCCTCTCATTAACGAAGCATACTTTTGTGTGAAGTTGTAGATTTTTTTAATACAGTTTTTGAAAAGAGCCACCATTATTTTTTCCTAAAATATCTTGCAGGCGAAAATAGCAGTTGAAAAGTTTGATTGCTTACTGTTCCACCACTTTTAAAGTTGGAAATAAAACCAAACTTGATAAAAGGGTTCCGATATATGCTCTTTCTAAATGCATCTATAGTTTTTCTGTTGTTTACCAGATTAACATTTATTCTATTCCACACGTTTGCACGAACTAAACTTGAGAACGATGCCTTGACTACGAATCTACGATAGTTCAAATGTCCATGCGTTGACTACGAATCTATACTTCAGTCCAAATGTCCAACGATATTCCAACGAAAGTGTCCGAAAGATACGGTCTCCACCTCCAAGCCTAGGATTAGAATTAAACTTATTTTTGTGAACGAAAACTAATATATGAACTAATATATGGGAGAAATGTTCGATGGCAAGTCTAATACAAAAGGATTACCTAATGCCAGGAGCCATAATTGGGGACGGAGACCGTAAGTCTTGGGATCCGCGCGCACCTATGATATGGGACAATTTTTCTATTTTTAGAACAAATTGCGCCATCCATTAGGTGGACTCAGATAATGAACTGCCTCATTCAACACCTACCCATCACTTAACAGCATCGACACCATGTAGTGCGTACAAACCATCGGAAAGCTCGGAGGATTCTGATAACGAGACCATACGCTCAGAGAGCAGTAAAGACAAGCTAAATGAATTCTTATCGAGCAGAGATATCAGTCCCATCAGGTCTAAGCTAAAGACACCGTGGCATTTGACCAAAGAAAGGACTAAGCGTCATTACGTCAGGAAAGCGCGCCAAGCCGTCCACGCCGTAATCGAGGAAATTGCACCAGAGGATACAGGGAGTCTATGGGAGGCCTTGTTGTCATCAAAAGCATGCGAGTTCCCACTGGACACTAAAGACCATGCTGACGTGACACTTATTGAGGCCCTCACTGAATGCTACAACAATGCAGGCCACTGGAGCACTCGTCGACAAATCCTTTCTATTTTAGACAGACACCACCAGCTTCTCCATGGTCGTGGAGCCGTGGTGCCGACTACACGGCACACTCGGATGTATGTAGCGCCAGGGCAACTAAGCCACTTCCTGAACTTCATTACAAGCACGCACATCGTCCAGGACCTTCCTTTTGGTGAGAAAAAGCTGAAATTATCATCTAATGAGGAACTGACGATACCGAATGTCATACGAAGTGTCATTCCGGCACAGATCATTTCGCAATACGAGGAGCTATGCAGTGAAGAGGGTTTCAAACCAATGGGACGCAGTACTCTTTACAGAGTTTTGCATGTCTGCTCGACCTCTGCGAGGAAATCATTACAGGGATTGGACTATGTTGGCGCACAGGGGGCCAAGGCATTCGAGGAACTTGAGCTAGCCGCTGAAAAACTTGGTGATAACTGCGGCCTGGGTCTGTCTTGGGCTAAAGATAAAAAAGAGAAGCTCAAAGTAGCTAAGCGGTATCTCAAAGGGGATTTCAAGGTAACCTTGTGTTGGTATTGTAATTGTAATATGTTGCATGGATGTGTAAAGAAACTGGACATAGGCAATTAAAGCCAATGTTCCAAGAACAGATTTATTAAAAACGAATTTCAACAGTTGATACAAGATTGCTTCGATATAACCCAATTTTATATTTGATTTCATTTTATTACATGGCTTGTGTTTGTAGCTGATATAATGCGCGCTCTGATTGGCTAATTCTTGGGCATTATTCCCGCTGGCCGATTACTTGTCTGCAAAAGTAAAGCGAAAGGTAATTTAAAAAAAGAAATAAAAAAGTGAAGCCTTGGAGCCGACTGGTTCATAGCTACCGGAGCTTATCCCGGTTTCTGTAGCATGCAGCGGCTAGGAGTATTTCTACTCCCCCTGTGCGGGATCCTAGTCCATCGCAGGTCACTCCCCCGCAATTCGTTAGGTTACCCCAACAATTCGCAGGAACCCATTTACACCCCTGGGTGGAGAGAGGGACTGTGAGAGTTAATTATAAGTGTCTTGCCCAAGAACACAACACAGTGACCCCGGCCAGAAAACGAACCCGGACCGCTCGTTCCCGGAACGAGTGCACTAACTATGAGGCCACCGCGCCTCCCACAAAGCCATTGCTTTTTTTTCCCGAAAATTGTACTGACCTGCTGAAAATGATGTATGAACACTCTGAGAGTGAATTCTATTACCCTGGCGAGCTAAGATTTTAGAAGAACAGCGAATTCAAAGCGTTAAATTACGAACGAGTTGGTGCTGGACAGGACGAAGGAAACAGCCAAGAAGAAATTGAAACTTTCGTCTATGAGCAAAAATGGAAAAGCACGACAAAGAAAGCAGTCGTAGACGTGAAAACGTTCCAACGTTATCTGTTGCTAATAAACTAAGAGAGTGGAGAAGGGTTTGACTTACGCGTTTGTTCACCTGATTTTTGCGATGACTCTTTTTGTTTGTTTTGTTTTTGTTTTTACAAGCCACATAATAAACTATTTATTAACCTTGAATGCTTGGTTAATAAGTAGTCGGTATCGCAATAGTAATTGTATCATACTCAAAATAGCTACATGGAAAGGCTGGATATCAGAAAAAAGGCTATGTTACAAAAAGAGGGCTTGTACTGTAGTTACTGTTAGTGGTAAAGAACACTTTCAACAAAAAATAAAACATTGGCTTATGTTGAATTCATTCTCAGGTTCATGTTTCCAAAAGCTCTGCTGTCCCTGACTACTGTAGGGCCTACGCTCTGAGTGATCCTGACAACCCAGACTATTCTGTGACTTGTGACCACGCCCACTGTGACAGCTGTGACCGCTGCTTGCTTGTTTCGTCTGTAGTGAGAGAGATTGAGGAAGGCTTAGTGACGGCTGAATGTTCGGACAATGAAAAAGAAGAACCGGTGTTTGTTATTTCCCAGGCCAAACAGAGTGTTGAATGCTGGAAAGCCCATTGATTGCGGTCTGTAAATGAGGATGAATGCAGACTTGACATCTTGAGCAGCCTCAGCGCCTCGTCCATTCTTTAGTACTTGACTGGGCGATGAAATATCTTCCACGTAAGTATCGGGAAAGCCAATCTAATTGGTTTGGTAAAAGAGGTATATCGTGCCATATAGCAATGGCAATTAAACGCAACAGCGGTGAAATGGAGATGATGACATTCGTCCATGTGTTTGAGAGTACTACAGCTCAAGACAGTAGCTCGGTTTTAGCCATTGTTAAGAGACTAATAGTTGCGTGACCGTGACATGTTGTGTTACCCGAGTTACCAGTTGACATGTAATACGAGATTTTGTATTTTGAGCCTTTTGTTTTGTTCTGTCGTATTATCGAGATCGTGTTGTAAGAAAATATTCGTATACCGTCATCGCGAGGAGAATAAACGTACAAGTTGGACCCGTTTCAGTTACTTCGTTGTTTGTTTCGTTATTTTACGATTGGTACCGTCAACCGATTACAACATTTGGTCCTTCGAGCCGAACATTACACAGAAAAGTTACGAAGATCGAAAGGAATCGTAAGTTTGGGGGCGTTCCGTCCTGCGATGAATCGACTACACGTGTATGGTTTGAAACTGGAAATTTCCCTTTAGATGCCGTCCGACGACGAAAAAGATATGGAATCGACCGAGACAGAGGATCACGAATACAGGCTTCGGGACTGTAAACAAGAAAAGAGAATCGCGAAATCGCAAATGACGCGTCTCTTAAACAAGTTGGCCAGCGTCCTGAGCGAAGATAATCCGCAAAACGAGATCAAGGAGCTGTTAGAAAAAATTCAGGAACAACAAGAAGAGACTCTAATGGTAATGTCCCGTTTGGAAAAGGCATATCACCAAAAGAATGATACAAGTATGGCGGAGAAGGTTAGCGACGAAGCGGATGATCTGGTTGAACAAATCGATCGTGAAACCATGCCTGCTCGCTCACTGTTGGCTTCACTCACCAAAGTCAAATCACGTACAAATTCCGTCGCAGATAGTGAAGCTTCGCAGAGAAGAAAAGAAAAAGAAAAGGCAGAAATGGAAGCGCGTTTACGGCGGGATCGGCTTGAATGGGAAATCGAACAGAATCGTGAAGACTTAGAACGCCAGGAAAAGGAGCTTCAAGCGGTAAACGAAGAAATAAATAAACGACGCCAGGAATTGGAAAACGAAGTGGATGAGCATTTGATTCTAGAACAGGAATTTACCGAGGAATATCATCCCCTCCCCTCGCAACAGAATAAATCAATTGGAAACCCTCAGCAACAGCAAGAAAACAAGGTATCTCAGAAATCACCCGACCACGTGCATGCAGTTGAAACACCATCACCGGAAATGCCGAAATCGCACCGTCCTATTAATGTTTCTGACGCCGGTTCCATCGCTAATAACCGTGAAATGCATGGGCAATTGGAAAGAATCCGAATTCCAATTTTTTCAGGAAATAAGATGGACTTTCAACGCTGGAACGCGGCTTTCACGAGTTGTGTTGACATGACTTCATTATCGCCTCAATTCAAGATGTTACGCTTAGAGGCATGTCTAGCTGGAGAGGCCGCGAACACAATTAAAGGATTAGGATACTCCTTGGAAGCGTACGAGGCGGCCAAAACACGCTTATTTCGTAAGTATGGAGGAAGCCGAAGGCAAGTTCAGTCTCACATAGAAGAACTAAAAAGGCTCCAACCCATCCAGGAGAATAACGCCAAAGAACTGGAAACTTTCGCCGATGTCTTGGAACGTGCAGTAATTACGTTGAAAGAAAATGGCCGAAAATCGGACTTAGAAGGAGGGGCACTGCACACCATGATCCTTGAGAAGATTCCTGAGCGTTTACTAGCCCAATATTACCGGTGGTTAGACGAAAACAAGCATCGAGATTCCTTAGAGACATTGAAAGACTGGGTTTCAGAAGAAGCTACATATCAGATACAGGCCACGGAGATCAAGAACGGAATTTCAAACCAAGATCGCAATGAACAATTAAGGAATGGTAAGCATCGTCCTGCTAGAAGATTTCCTAGAAGCTATTTCAGCGACAAGAACGGAAGAGGCAATCAAAAGTGTTGTGTATGTACCGGGAACCACTCACTGTTGAAGTGTGAAGCATTTCAAAAACTTTCCATTGACGAAAGATGGCAAACTGTCAAACGACTTGGTCTGTGCTTCCGATGTTTGGCGAATAACCATCATGGTAAGTCCTGCCCAAGAAGCAAGCAATGCGGCATTAACGGATGTACAGGAACTCATCAAAATCTCCTGCACTATGATAGGGCGCCACCTGCTCAGTTTCGTCTACGACCAGAAGCAGAACCATACGTTGAAACTTTAACCACGCCCCCTCAGCCAACGATCAACGCAAATGAGAGACCGAGAGAAACCATGGAGGGGAATGGTACCAGGCAATCCGTTACCATGGAAACGTTTGGAAATCAAGGACAACCAGAGGTGGCGTTACGAACAGTGCCGATCCTATTAAAGAACGGAAACAGGAGAATCACCGTGAACTGTCTGTTAGATGAAGGAAGCGACACGACATATGTGAATGAAGATGTCGTTAACGAGCTCGGACTAACAGGCGAGAAAGAACCCATCACAGTGAAGGTAGCAAATGACCAAACCCTTCGCTTTATGTCAAGCTCATTTGAGATTGGCCTTGAGAGTACTGACGGCCGGGTAGACACGAAGATAACCGCCAAGACTTCAAATAAAATCTGCGGTGGTTTGAAAGCTGTTAACTGGGTCAAGATTCAAGACAGATGGAACCATTTAACCGGAATTCCGTTCCCAAGGCTTGCAAAAGGAAATCGAATCGACGTACTTCTTGGAGCAGACGATTACGAACTGATGTATTCGATGAAAGAAGTGACTGGAGGCCCGAATGAACCCTGCGCGAGACTGTGCCCCCTAGGATGGACTGCCATTGGAAAGATTCAGAACCTGGACACAAAGGAGAGTCACTACACTGGCTTCCATCACACATTTCGTCTGCAAATCGAGAGAAGAGAGCCCACTTTACCAGAGAAGGACACCTTAGAGCTAAACAACTTGCTGAAACGTTTCTGGGATCTGGAAAGCATTGGAATTATCCCAACTGGTCCGCAGCTGACACCGGAAGACAAGTTGGCATGGGATAAAGTCAACAAGTCTTTGAAGTTTAATGGCCAACATTACGAAGTAGCCGTTCCGTGGAGAGATGAAAGGCCACAGCTACCGAATAATTTACCGATGGCGAGGAAGAGATTGGTGTCCACCGAGCGAAGATTAATGAAGGATAAAGAAGTAGCCGTGGCTTATCAGCAGGTGATTAACGACTACTTGGACAAGAAGTATATTCGCCGTGTTCCTGATGATGAGCGAAAGCCCGAGTGTCAGTGGCTCCTTCCCCACTTTCCAGTCGTGCGGCCGGAGAAAGCAACATCCAAGGTGCGAATAGTCTTTGACGGTTCAGCGCCTTTTGAGGGGAAGAGTTTAAATACTGAAGCCCTAACCGGACCGAAACTTCAAAGTGACGTTTTTGACATTCTCGTGAAGTTCAGAAAGGAATGGGTGGCTCTTGTTGGAGACATCAGTCAAATGTACCACCAGCTTGTGTTATTTCCAGAAGACCGACCGATGCATCGTTTTCTTTGGCGAAACATGGAGATTAACAAAGAACCCGAAGTGTACGAGTTTCTCCGCTTCGTGTTTGGTGGCTGCTACTGCCCATTCTGTGCGCAATTTACCTGGCAGAAGCATGCAGAAATCCACCAAGACTCGTACCCGCTGGCTGCGAATGCGGTAAAGAATCATTGTTACATGGATGATCTCATGCCGTCCGTGGATTCCATTAAGAAGGCCATAGAAACAAGACGCCAGTTGACAGAGATGGGCAATAAAGCTGGATTCCACTTGAGAAAGTGGGTTTCGAATCTCACAGAAGTGTTAGCAGATGTTCCCGCAGATGACCGTGCTTCTGAAGTTGATCTAGAGAAGAACTTATTGCCCGTGACGAAAACGCTTGGTGTGTCCTGGACCGCA
Source organism: Orbicella faveolata (assembly GCF_042242905.1). Taxonomy (NCBI): domain Eukaryota; kingdom Metazoa; phylum Cnidaria; class Anthozoa; order Scleractinia; family Merulinidae; genus Orbicella; species Orbicella faveolata. Next base: position 7,254,152 of record NW_028301536.1, on the reverse strand, counting down.
TGAGAGGACCAGTTCCTGTTTCGTTATTCGCCCCCTTCGAAGGACTTTGAATTCACTAAGCGGAACGTCCTAAAGAAGACAGCTACGTTATTTGATCCGCTCGGATTTCTCTCCCCGTTCGTGGTTAAAGCAAAACTGTTCATGCAGCAAGCGTGGGTGGACGCATTGGAGTGGGATGAAGTCCTCCCGTCTGAGCAAAGAGAACAATGGAAGACCTGGTTTGGTGAATTGCCCCTCCTTGAAGAAATCAAGATTCCTCGTTGTTTAAAAGACACAAGTATGAAAGAAAGCTCTATCACTCTGCACACCTTCTCCGACGCTTCCGAGAAAGCATATGCCGCAGCCGTCTACAGCAGACACAAATTCGAGGATGGAAGTGTTACTACTCGTCTTATCGCATCCAAGACCCGTTTGGCTCCGTTAAAGACTGTGAGCATTCCTAGGCTTGAGCTTATGGGCGCTCTCATCGGTCTACGATTGGCAAATCAAGTCTGTTCAGCACTCGACATCCCGTCCAGCAATGTCACGTACTGGGTGGACAGCCTGAATGTCGGCTATTGGATTAGGGGACAGAGCCGCGAATATAAACCCTTCGTTGCTCACCGCGTTGGCGAGATTCACGAAAAATCTAACCCTAACCAATGGCGTTACGTACCAACAGATATGAATCCCGCAGATCTTGGAACCAGAGGAATGACAGCGCAAGAGCTAACCGACAGTTCAAAGTGGTGGAACGGGCCTAATTTCCTGTGCAGTCCCAAGGCAGAGTGGCCTGAATGCAAGTTTGACAAACCGTCACGTGAAGCGCTATGCGAACGCAAATTAACATCCAGGCCGACTAACGAGAGCTCAACAAACTACAATGCCATTCAGCGGTTAGCCAGTGAACCCGAAGTAGAAGAAGTAGAGTGGCGTTTAGAACCCTCCAGATATTCCAAGTGGTATAAGGTGAAACCCAAAGGACAGTTGGAGGTCGGGCTATCATTGGTGAGGGTCAGAAGCTGGGTACAGCGATTCGTCAGCAACTGCCGTAGGCCTGAAAATAAGAGAGTACTCGGAGAGCTAACTCCACTAGAGCTCATGACCGCCGAAACAGAAATCGTCAGAGAAGCCCAAACTGAAGCATACAGTGAAGAAATCGAGGCACTGGCAAAGAACAAACCTCTTCCGCGGAAATCCACCCTGCTCCCTTGCACTCCAATCCTTATCAACAGGATTCTACGTTCGAACACGAGGCTGCGGAACTCTGATGATCTCCCAGATGATGTCAAATTCCCTATTATTTTGCCAAAGAGGAATCATGTCACCCGACTAGTCGTGAAGTACCATCACGAAAGTGAAGGCCATCAGATGGGTGTGAACTACACCATAAACCATTTGCGGGAGAAGTACCTAGTTATCCATGTCCGTGAGGAGGTCAAACGAGTGAACAGAGAGTGCCGTGAATGTGCAAGGCGTTTTAAAGTCCAGCCAGTCCAGCAGCAAATGGCTCCATTGCCACAGATCCGTCTCCAGATGACAACAAAACCGTTCGCTAATTGTGCAGTTGACTTTGGAGGACCGTACCTTACCGTTCAAGGGCGTGGACGAACTCGTGCCAAACGTTACCTGTGTTTGTTTTTGTGTTTGCAAACACACTGCTGCCATTTAGAGATGGCGACTTCATTAGATACTGGGGCGTTTCTCAACGCTTTCGTGCGAATGGCGGCAAGGAGAGGATGGCCGACGAAAATGCTGAGTGACAATGGAACGAATTTCGTGGGTGCCGAGAAAGAGATCAGGGACTTAGTCAGTCAACTAGAGCACGATCAGCTCCAGCGTATGACATCTAATCACGGTGTCACTTGGTATTGGAATCCTCCGGCCGCTCCCCATTTTGGAGGTGTGTTTGAATCAATGATCAAATCGTCAAAGCGAGCAATTTATGCCGTCCTGAAAGATGCAGATATCAACGACGAAGAGTTGCAAACAACATTCATTGGAGTCGAAAGTCTAATGAACTCAAGACCGCTGACCACATTGAGTGATGATCCAAACGACGAACCAGTACTCACACCAAATCACTTCCTAATTGGTCAAATGGGTGGTGACTTCATTCCCGAAAGTGTGGACAGTACAGCATTTAATCCACGGAAACGCTGGAGGCGTGTGCAAGAATTAACTCGACATGTGTGGGGACGTTGGATGAAAGAATACCTACCCCACATAGGCTCCCGTCAGAAGTGGTTCTTTCCTACGGAGAACCTTAAAATTGGAGATGTCGTGATGGTCATCGATCCGTGTGTTGCTAGAAGAGAGTGGAAAGTTGGCCGTATTGAACAAACGTATCCGGGCAGTGACCAGCTCGTGAGAGTGGTTGATGTTAGAGTTGGGAACAAAGTTCTCAAGCGATCTGTAAATAGAATTTCCCCGTTGGAATTCGCAAATACTGATTGAGACATGCGAATGTTAAACAGTGACTTATACTTAAGTTTACTTGTATAGACGAATTGTAAGTTTCACTTTTCAATTCGGGAGGGGAAAATGTTAAGAGACTAATAGTTGCGTGACCGTGACATGTTGTGTTACCCGAGTTACCAGTTGACATGTAATACGAGATTTTGTATTTTGAGCCTTTTGTTTTGTTCTGTCGTATTATCGAGATCGTGTTGTAAGAAAATATTCGTATACCGTCATCGCGAGGAGAATAAACGTACAAGTTGGACCCGTTTCAGTTACTTCGTTGTTTGTTTCGTTATTTTACGATTGGTACCGTCAACCGATTACAACAGCCATACTTGATGACGTCTTCAGTCAGCTCAAGACTATTATGCCACAACTGCAGACCATTTATATTCGAAACGCGCAGACCCTGATTATAGCTCCTCAGATTTCCAAACGTCATGGCCTTCAGATCTCTCGGATTGACTTTTCTGAGCCACAGGGAGGGAAGGGTGCTTGCGATCGTAAGGCAGCCACTATAAAGTCGCACATGGCAGAATATCTGAATTCTGGACACGACATTGAGACTGCTGCACAGATGAAGGAAGCTATCGAGTCTTCCAGGGGTGTGCGCGGCGTAAGTGTGAAGGTGTGCAGTCCTCCCAATGTTCCATCCAACAAGAGTTTCAAGTGGGCGAAAGTGAGCTTTGTCAGCAACTTATACTACGGTCAGGAAGGGATAAGAACGTGGAGAGCCCGGGGGGGGGGGACTCCCATATGGAATGGACGGGGATGCTCGTCGTCTCGCTTAGGGGTGTAAATTTCGGATTTTGGTCTCGCTTAGGGTGTTCTGGGCAAAATGTCATTATTTTTAGCCGTCAAGGTCTCGTTAAGGGTTGCACACGAAGAAATAACAAAACAGAAAGAATTTTGATTCTTTATATTTACTCAATTCATATAAACAAATTCGCCATCATTAAATGTCACTGTACTTTTTATTTGTCTGTTTTATAAACTGGTCTCTTTTAGGGGTCTGCATAAGCTTCGACCACGCCCAGATTGGTCTCTTTTAGGGGTTAAATTCAAAATTTCCGACGAGCATCCCCGTCCACTCCATATGGGAGTCCCCCCCCCCCCCCGGGGTGGAGAGCCTACGACATTGGTCCTGGGAAGAGTATTCCCTGGACAAAATTCGATGTCCCTGAGCAGTCGGAACTGCCGACAATGGAGATCAAACCCTCGACCAACGAGACTATCACAAGCTTTGTTCCAGTAAAACCCAGACGAACAGGTGGCCGAACCACTGTAACTGAGGTAGAAGGCAACTCAGACTGTGTAGATGAGTCATCAGATGAGTCAAGCGTTGATGTTGATGCTGATATTAAGTGTCGATTATTTACATGCCCAGAAGAGGGATGTGTCAAGACGTTTACACGGCATTCGTCGCTTGTTAAACACTTGGACTGCGGAAAGCACAAGCGTGTTCTAGAGTATGAACGCTCTATGAAAAGGCCATGATAGAATACGCGACTAAACTGGAATGTGGCGCGAGTAAATGCCCAACGGTCCTGGAAGGAAGTAGACCATCACTACCAACTGTGCCAGCAATTCTTCCGATGGGATGGGCACTGAAATCGTCACAGTCCCGTTGCACGAAGTTTACTGAAAACCAAAAGCAGTGCCTTTATGCCAAGTTTCAAATTGGAGAGAGAACAGGAAGGAAAGCGGACCCGACTGAAGTCTCTAAAGCCATGAGGACTGCAAAAGATAGCAACGGAGAGAGACTATTTAACTATGGGGATTTTCTCACAAGCCAGCAAATTAGCAGTTACTTCTCTCGTCTTGCTGCTAAGCGAACTGTCGAGGCAGATCAGCATGACAGTGAGGACGAGACTCCAGGAGAAGACCTTCAGAGTGTACTTAGGGACAAGGTTTTGTCTGAAGTCAGCATTCAGCATTCACATCCAATCATATATGACTCCTACAACATCTGTGAGTTAGTGTTGAACTCCAAGCTTGGCTCCTTTTCTGTATCAATCTTACGGGATATCTGTGAATACTTTGGTCTCGACATATCGGAAATTACAGTTAGAAGGAAAAAGCCATTTGTGGCCTTGCTCTCAAACCTGGTTCAAGGTTGTAGCTGCAGCAAGCGCTCATAACTGTACACTATTACGGCACATATTGTTACTGCCTGGCAGCTTGATTTTATCGTATCTGGCCACCAAAACGATTCTCGTCATTTTGTTGGCACCGGAAACATCGAACTATTGGACAAATTAACCTTATAATCAGATGAATACTTCTTTATGGACAACTAATAGCAGGAGTTTGAACAATTTCGAGTTTTCGAATTTCTGACGCTAATTTTCGATTTTGTTTGATCCTTGGGGACATTTACTCTTAATTTGGAAGACTGAAACGTATCTGTTCTTTAACACATACTTTTGTGTCGGGTATTTAAGTTAGACGTTGAGTTCGTTGCGAAGATTTTTTACGAATCGTTTGTAGAGGGCAAGTAAGCCGATTTAGAAACACAGTTGCGTAAACAAACCCACTTGTGAGCCAATCCACCGCAGGAAAACAAAATAAGCAAGTCAACCTCGGGCTTGGAAATGCTGCCTTAAGAATGGCTGACTGTTAGGATCGAGGAACGCCGGTCAACGTCCCATTTGACAAATCGCTCATATTTTGCCCAAATATACCCTTAGGTGACCTAATTCTAAAAATCATATTTAGAGGTTCCAGCGAATTTTTATTTTTCAGAAATTCGCGAAAATTTGAAAGCGCTGTCAAAGTGCGGTTTTTCGTGTAATAAAATGACCGAAATAAGGTGCGAGGACGAAGCGCTGCTTAAGTCTTAAAATAAACTCAATTGACTTCAAACTTCACACAAATGTGGAACAACCACTCTAATTTATTCCTCGCTTTAAACTAATCTCAGATATGTTGATATAGTGGTTTTCCGAACCATTTTAAAAACAGCTATGAAGCGTGTGAAAAATAACGGCAAAATATAGGTCATGTCTAACAGCATAAAAATGCATCTGGTACCTCACTTTCCGATTATTTTACATTACAACCTTAAAATATCATTATTAAAGATATACCGTGCATGGCTCCCGGCCACGCCCATCTAGTAGTATGTCACCCCAGTATGCGCTTCGTCCTCGCATCTTATTTCGGTCATTTTATTACACGAAAAACGCACTTTGACAGCGCTTTCAAATTTTCGCGAATTTCTGAAAAATAAAAATTCGCTGGAACCTCTAAATATGATTTTTAGAATTAGGTCACCTAAGGGTATCTTTGGGCAAAATATGAGCGATTTGTCAAATGGGACTTTGACCGGCGTTTCTCGATCCTAACAGTCAGCCATTCTTAAGCTGCGGCCTCGGGCAGCATTTTGAACACCTCGGTCACAGTTTTTCGCTAGACAGATTTACCAGCGGGCAAATAACATCCATATGTACTGAGTATGCAAACATATTATACAAGGTAAAGGAACGTTGATAAAACAAGAATAATTATGAAAAGAATGCAAATAGCAATACACGTAAATAGCACGACTCAACAACAACAACAACAACAACAACAACAATAACCACTATATTTTCATCGAGCTTTTTCATTAAGCTTGGGCGGAAATAATAGATCTGTCTGTCACGGTCGGTCACGCAATCTCTCGTTTGATTTCGCGAATATGTGCAAGTTTAAGCGCTTTCTCGTAGACCACAGCCTAATTTCCCCATAACAAAAATCATACCAATTAAAAGCCCATCTCTAAAGGGGTTTGGTCTCTAAGTTTCGTTTACTTTGTGATAAAGGTAGTAGGGTAAATTATTTTTTCAAGTCAGGTAGTGATTTCCGTAAAGAAACATGGGGGTCTCTTTCAGATCTCGCACAATGTCGGAATTTTTTTCAAATGTCACAGAAATTACAATATAAAGCCTGGAAAAGTTGTAGAATGAGCTGATTGCATGTGGTTATCTTCTGGCTTTATACTTAAGACATGCGTTTTCTTCAAAATTGCTAATTTTCAAGCCTGGTTTTCTCACATCTGGCCTTGATCACTTGAATCGTCATTTTCCGCCAAAATAAAAATCTAGTTGAGAAATGAACCACATATCGATGAATAGTTCAATATGGACTACTAATAGCCGCAGCTTGAGCAAATTCGGATTTTCACATTTTTGCCGCTAATTGCTGATTTTGCTTGATTCTTGCCGACACTCACTCTTAAAAGGTAATCAAATGGTTTTCTCGTGAAATAAGGAAGTAAAGTCACTTGCGTTTTGTCAAAATTCTGATAATTTCCCTCGCCTAAAGGCTCGGGAAATTATCAGAATTTTGACAAAACGCGCGTAAAATTATTTCCTAATTTCATTCACCATTTGATTACACATACTAATTAAAAACAATATTAAAATTATAATAAGAAGCTTCCCAGCATCCTTTGCAGCTGAAAAATTTGCATGTCAAATAATTTTGTCAGTTTTGAAGTCGGGTGGGGTGCCACATAATGGAAAAATATCTCTTGCCCTGAAATAGATATTTTTTGCAAACTTCGTGTGATAATGTCATCAGTCAAGTGAACATGTCTAAAAGTGCGTTTCATCTCTGTGTGAGGACAGACATTGAAAAATTGGAAGGCAGTTTATATATTTTAAAGGGTAATACTTTAGAGCGTTTATAAATGGGCACGTGACTTCTGTCGTTTCACAATTAAGGGGGCTATTCGCATGAGCTAAAAAAGTGGGGGACTTGTTCGAGGGGTATATCTTTTCTTGGTTAAAAATTACAAAAACCTGAACTTGCGTATTGATAAATATTTTTATGAAGATACACTCTTTGACATGTTGTGGTTGTTACGTCACTGGTCTCGTGATGAGAACGTGCGTTTTTTAGACTGCTTTAAAATTGCAACAGCGCGAACCCGCAGGTAGCCTGGGCTAATCTAGGTGGGCCACATCTAGTTATAACAGTTAAGAACACTCAGCGATAAATCACGAAACAGTTTGGAAACAAAACCAACTTTAAATTTGAGCGGGCCGTACAGGAGAGTACGGCCCGCTAAATTGACCAATCACAGCGCGCGTACTAACTGAGAGATATAGTAATAACAGTTCTTTACGATAGAGGCAGTTTTAAGCTGCGTTTTATAGTCATATCGCAGAAATAGAAATGCACTCAAACGATGAAGTGTCCACCTGGAGAAGTGAACTTACAGTACGAGACAACACGTAACGTTTACGTCACAACGTTTCACAAGTTTTGAGATCGAACTGTACACGTGGTACAACAAGTCGTGTTTGCGACATGGCTCTTGCCAATATGAACAAATTGCAGGAGGGACATGTGGTTGTAGCGTTGACAATCCAGCTAACGTCAAGAGTCGCTATCGCCAAATGTACCAAAGACATCCGAGGATCAACATCTGCGATCCATGATGGGGGCTTTTCGAAAAACTGTTAAGACCACGTTAATGTAAAATGGAGACTCTTAGAACAAAAAGATCTAAATTTAAGAGAAGGCCTGCCTAAACCCTGCAAAAACCATGTAACGGAAAAGTGGGCTTATTTAATATAACTCTGGTGTAACGGTTCAACCAACGGACACTGTTGAAATTATGTAAATTCCAAGTTACCGACAGGTTCGCTATCCGGCTTGCAAACGGTTGGTTGGATTTTGCAAAGAAATAAATGAAAAGTTACCCCGGCCAGGTTAAACTTGGGGGGACGGGGTGGGGGGGGGGGGGGAGAGGAAGAGTTGTCTCGGGTAACCGAGAACATATAAATGGGACCTTTTAAAGGCGCGTAAAGTTAAAATGTAACACCGCCCTAAAGCTCCGTAAACCTACCGTGAAGCCTCCATTAAGGTGCCTTTTACGTTGAAGCATTTGAACTTCTCTAAAATCCAAGTGTGTGCTATAGTTTGCTTTAAATTGAAGTTGGGTTAGAAGGTATGCACCAAACTAAATCGCTGCATTGATCGACACCGCACTAAGCTGTCTTCTTGTGAACTTTCCGCGCATCCACAACGACAAAATAAAACTAGAATTGTTACTGCACATGCAGGCGTCCCAAGCTTACTTCTCTAGAAAAGAGAAAAATTAATTCTCGGACACGTACGTATTTATTCATGAAGGACCATGAAAGCGTCACGTGTTGTGTGAGCTCAATACGGAAAGAGCCCCGGTGACCGAGTTTGAACTGACGCGAGTTAGGTTAGGCAGGGAACCATAAGGGACACAGCCGGCCCAACGACCGTTTTCTCTCTAATGCTTTGAAACGCTGTTTTAGGCTATCTGGTGTACTTTCAAAGCTCTGTAGGTTAATTTTAGGTTGCGCAAAAAAAATTTATCTGTTCGGTTATTCTGGAGGAGCTTGTGTATCTCGTACTTATTAAGGCTTTTTTGTCCATTTCCCGAAAACGTTAGGACTTATCGCCTTTCCGAAAATGATAGCTGACTTTTTTTCGGTACCCAAAATGACATTTTGTTTTTTTGTTTTGTTTTGTGTCTTTTTTTTTTTTGGTGATTTCTACCGTTCTGTGCTTTCATTGCCGTCACTGTTATCCCAGTCCCTTTGTAAGAGCATACCAGCCTTGTGAGTGCCCGATCTCCAACAAACAGGAATCAGCGGTCTTCATGTTAGGTACCAGGTCCTCTCGGTTCTCCCGCCATGTTCGTTGGAACCTGCATCGAACTCGAGCTCTGTTTTAGGGGCCAAAATCCTCCCAAAATCCACTCTACCTTCGCTTCGTCATCGTGCACGGTTTCAAGGCAAAGTTTTCCCTTACCCAGAAGCTGAAGATAGGGATCACAGGCAACAACAACAGGTAAGCAAGTTTTGCATAAATTGAACGAGTAGAGTAAAGTAACGTCAAGATACGTATACATTTCGTTTTGCCTTTGGTTGTGAATGTGTCATTATCAAGGACAAGTTACATTGCTTGTGGAATCGACTTTGTTGATGTTTACCTGCTGTGCATAAAGGGCTTTATTATCTGTTATTATCTGTTCTCGATAACCGAGTATGAGCGTGCGACATTTGTTATTGGCTTATTGGCTGATGCATTCTCTTGTAAGGTTATGTTGCCCTCTGATGTGAATGCTGGTAAGCTAAAATGTAATGTGCCATCTTCAGCAGAGAAATTTCTCTTATGCTAGTGTAAGTATTCTGAAGTTACTCAAGTATCTACAGTTGTACCTACATGCAAGTTACAATATGCTACACAACTGTACATGGACATTGCACCCACTGGTGCTGATAGTAAGCTAAATGTTGTGAAATTTTCTTTCACAAAAAAAACACCACGATACTTTATAAAGAGGTATACATGTACCTCAAACTGTCATGAAAACTACACAGGACTTGAAAAAAAAAAAAAGGAAGAGTAACTTGCCCAGGCAGGAAAATCTACTTGTCTTGGACGACACAGTATAGTCAATCGATTATTTCATAACAATCAATAGGAATTAGTCAATGATATCAGAAATCACTAAAAGAATTCGTCATGAGTAATCGATTGTGATCAAATTTTCAATAAGCATTATCAATTTTGCTGATACTAGCTTATCTTTTAAGCAACATTTAATAAGGAAGAAATGAACAAAAGATATAAAGTGAAATATGAAATCATGAATACAATTGCATAAAAACATAACATTGTATCTTGTAAACAGAATATTTTGCTGGCATACATGTATCGGGGACTATGTTTTGGGGGTCTTTGGTAGTGCCTTTGAAATCTACATAAAAAAGTTACAATCAAACATGGTGTTGAGGGACACAATTTTTCTACAGTTTATGTGAACTAACAAAGAGAGGCCAACTTTCAATTGATTCTCTAATGACTGATAAATTTGGTAAAATCAAATTGATAACTTGAAACTTCTCTAGCATGTGAGTATGAATTTCTTTCAATTGATTGATAGCACTGATAACACTTACATTAATTTCAATTTATTGATTTATATCAATTTATGGATCAATTTCAATCGATTGCCTTACCCTGGGATGACCAGACAGCATTTTAGAGACCTGTTACAGCTGTACATTTTACTTGTACGAAATTGGGCTCTTACCAAATACATGCAGGTTTCATGTGTCATGCATCTGTTCATTCATCTGTAGCAGGGCAGGAAAAAAAAATGTAAGTCACTTGCCCACTGGGCCAGTCAATTTCAGTTTTCACTTGCCCCCATTTAAATATTGGTTGCCAGTGTGATGGCCAGTAAGGAAATCAGAGGACAAATGCGAATGAAGTACCCTCGGATTCCTAACTAATTCTTGCTTTCAACCTAATAATTAACTAATCTTTAGGTCTTAAGTTTTGAAATGGAATGACTGGAAATTATCATTTATCAAGCTGGCATTTTTAGTCAGACTCACAAGACTACTGAGGCTACATGGTAATTTTACTTGCCCACCGGGCCACTGAATTTCTATTTTCACTTGCCCAAGAGCAAAATTTACTTGGCTGAGGAAATCAGACCTGGTTTTTTCCTGCCCTGAGTAGATCACAGATAACACCAAAATGTGGTAAAAACAAAAAATATTCACATAACCCATTACCAGAGTGTGTCACAGAATCTGTGAATTTTTCAGGCGTGTGTTACTGATGTTCTTACCACATTTTGATGTCTTCTGTGATCTATTACTGAACAGATGCGCGACAACGTAGAATCTATCTGCTTCGTAATACATAACAAAGAAACAGAAACAAACATTTATGACATCAGCTGTACCTTTGTCCACCAATAGGGCATAAGTGCATGTACATGTAAGAAACAATCAAATTGTACCTGCAAATAACTTGACTTATTATTTAAACATTGTTTGATAGGAGTTTGATTTATTGTGCATGAATATTATGATGTAGAAGATAGTGAACATTGAATATTTACTGCCACACATTTTGAGTTTAGTTCTTCTACATCCTCTGACATTCAGTGCCTTCCAATCAGAGATGCAAAGTTTTTGTCACACAGTAGCTACAGATGTAGATGTAAGATCTGTTTGATTGATGAATATTCAGGGCTCAAAATAATTGCCAGTCAACGGGCAATGTCTGGCCAGAATGGTGACTTGACTGGCCAAAAACTTCACTTGCCGGTCATGTTGACCAGTCAGGTCATGTTGAGATGGTCACGTTGTTCATTCTTGAATAAACAATCAAATCCCCAACTGTAAATCTGAGAGTTTTAAATCTCTTTTTTATTATGACCTCTAATGAAAACATACACCAATGCATACATGTACATGTATCTGTTCGAACGGCTAAAGACCATTCGCTTGCTGTTTGTCATGCGTTCAAGATCAATACGAATGCCATTCGAGTGACTGGGGTTAAATCCGTTCAGAAAAATATTAAGCCAATTTTTAAACGGTCTAGCAGTGACTGGAACAAACAAACTCTATTTGTGGGTTTAATTTGGCTCACATTACATGTACTTGATTTTTGCATAAATATCCTGACCGGTCAGAAACAAGACGTGACAGAGCTAAAATTACTTTGGCCAGTCAACATGACTGGCTACAGTCGGATTTCAAAGGTCACAGTATAAATTGGAATGATAAGAAACAAAATAATAACTCCAGTGTAAAATTCACTGATTGATATCATACACAGAATTTGCTGATTCATACTCAGACATAACTTATCTTATTTAATGAAATGTTTTATGTTACTTGTAGGATGAAGTAAAATTGAGAGTGGTCAATACATGCATACTCCTTGGCATTGATGCTTGATCAGGAAAAAATCAGCCACTGAGAAGTCTACAGTACTTATGACTCTATAAGGGGTCCAAGGCCCATTTCTTGAAGGCCCTGGAAACTTTTCGGGCCCACAAAGCCATCTTTAATTGAGCTGTGTCTAAAAGCTAAGAGCTGTATATGCCTGAAACTTCTTGTGTGAAGGAAACCTCTGTTCATATTGAGAATAAGTGATTAAAACAGCTCTGTAAGCATAAGATTTCAGATTTTGGTATGGCTTTCTGGGTGCGAAAACTTTTTGGAACCTTTGAGAAATGGGCCCCTGGTGCATTACAGTCTAACATGGTGACCTTCAACACTTTGATATGCTCTGGCAGCTTTCTGGTTTAAATTCAACCACTTTAAACATTATTTTTTAATGCTTTGAAGTATCACCTACACTGTACCTGTGTTCGTGAATTAGCATCAAATTTAAATATCTCAGATTGCTAGGTTGATACTTATTGTTCAATACAGCAGCTATAAGATTTCATCATAAAAAGAAAAGGCTATGTTTACATACATGTAGTACCAGATCAATAATTTATTAACTTATGATGTGTCATGGGAACTATGGTACTAGATAGGCCTTTCAATTTCAACAGGCCCCTATGAATTTTTTTTTTACAGTACAGTTTTTTTATCACAAAAAGAAAAAGTAAAATTTTGAATATTGTTTACAGTGAATGTTTTGTCAGGGGTCCAAAATGTTTGTACTGTTTGGATTCCGGACAGTTTTGGAAAAAGAAGGAAACTGTGACTTTGTAAACATAGCCTAAAAGATGTCAGAAGCCTTGTTTTATGTTATGCAATGTAGTATTCCTTTGGCATGAATGTTTTTATGATGAATTTAAAATGTCAACCTCTATCTTGTGGTAAATGGTTTTTCTCCCTATTTTCTGTTATTTCAAAAGAACAATTCACTCTATGAAAAAAGTTGATCAATACTTCACACTTACATTGCAGTAATTTTCATTATAAGGTAAAGGTAAAGTCTGCATACGAGCCACGTGGCCCAACAGGCTGGAGCTTATCCTGCTTTCTGTAGCAGGAAGCGACTAGGACTATTTCTGCTCCCCCTGGATGAGATGCCAGTCCATTGCAGGGTTACCCCACCAGTAAATTCGCTGCTACCCACTTATACACCTGGGTGGAGAGGCACTGAGAGTAAAGTGTGTTGCTCAACAACACAACAAAACATACCTGCCTAGAGCTTGAACTCGGATCACTCGATCAGGAGTTGAGCGCACTACATGTAACTACGAGGCCATCATACCTCCCCCATTTCTCATCATTAAAGCCAATTTAATCCTACATTAATTACTTAGTAAAAAAAAACAGTTTATTCATTCATTTTATGACAAAGGTATTATCATTATGTTGCATTTGACTTTGTGGATTTAGTATATATTTAAGACAGGTATCCATTCGCAAACAATTTTAATTTAGTAATACACCTAAATTGCAAAATTTTCACTAGTTGTAGCTGACAACAGTATAGTTCTTAATCATTTTATTATTTATGAATTAAATAGGGCTCAATATGACATGGTTTCGCACAATCTTGAAAAGGTCTTGAATTTTAGTAGTCTTCTTGAAAAGTGCTTGAATTCGGTTAAAGGAGCTCAGTCATGGTATTTTAAAATATTTTGGCCATGCACAAAATTACATTTAAGTCGTCTTGTTATGGATAGATAGAAAAGAAAACATGTTTTATTTGTTGCAATGTATACATTGTAAACCTTATTCATGGCATATAAAAACTATTTGAATTTTACTGAGTTTGTTCTGATTGCAATAAATTTCTGATTCTGTATAAATTTGCATATTTTCTACTATTGTAATTAAGGTCAACAGATTTGATTACAATAAAACAGTACATTCCATGCATTTTTCTTCAAGTTATTATTTACAAGTCATTTATCGTACAGGGTTTCTGCCTCCCTTTTTTGATTTCCATGTTATTTACAGGCTCCCTTTTTTCAATTTACAGGTTATTTACAGGCTCCCTTTTTCAATTTACAGGTTATTTGCAGGCTCCATTTCTCAATTTACAGGTTATTTACAGGCTCCCCTTTTCAATTTACATGTTATTTACAGGTTCCCTTTTTCGATTTCCATGTTATTTACAGGCTCCCTTTTTCCATTTACATGCTATTTACAGGCTCCCTTTTTCGATTTCCATGTTATTTACAGGCTCCCTTTTCCATTTACATGTTATTTACAGGCTCCCTTTTTCCATTTACATGTTATTTACAGGCTCCCTTTTTCCATTTATATGTTATTTACAGGCTCCCATCTTCGATTTACATGTTATTTACAGGCTCCCTTTTTCCATTTACATGTTATATACAGGCTCCCTTTTTTGATTTACATGTTATTTGCAGGCTCTCTTTTTCGATTTACATGTTCTTTATGGGCTCCTTTTTTGATTTCCATGTTAGTTACAGACTCCCTTTTTCGATTTACATGTTATTTACAGACTCCCTTTTTCGATTTACATGTTATTTACAGGCTCCTGTTTTCATTTTCCATGTTATTTACAGCCTCCCTTTTTTTTATTTACATGTTGTTTACAGCCTCCCCTTTTTTTATTTACATGTTTTTTACAGTATTGTGGCACCCTCCCTGTATTAAATTTACATGTTATTTACGGGTTTCCAGGTTGAATCACAAGAAATTTACAGGCTATTTACAGTATTTGCAGGAACAGTTTACATGTTATTTACATGATCTTAGCCCTTTGCTTTGAAACATTTACAGTGTTTTCTTCATCATTTACATGTTTCACTTAAAATATTTACATGTTATTTACATGAAACCTGCAAAACATGTAAAAGGGGAAAAATCATGTAAATTATTCTTTACAGTCTTTTTTTGGTTATTTACATGTTAATTACATGTTATTTACATACTCTGTAAATTTTCAACTTTTCCAGTGCACCCTGCTAAGAATCTTCCCTCCCATTTTGTAGTTACAAATTACAGGGTTGCGCTTCCTTGTTACTGTGCAGAGAGAACATTTGTCAATATTGAAGGCCAGCTTCCAGTTGTCACTCCAGTCAACCAGCTTGTCAAGGTCGTCTTGTCAAGGCACAGTCAGTGTGAGATCTTATTGCACGGACGCAGTTAGCATCGTCAGCAAATAAAGCCAATGTACTTGAGTGGGATAACACACTTGGCATATCATCAATAAATAGCACAAATAAAGCAGGTCCAAGGAGAGAACCCTGTGGGACTCCTGAGGTAATAGGTAACCAATCCGAACTCTCGCCATCTATTACCACACGCTGCAGCCTATTGCCAAGATAACTTATGAACCAATGTAAAAATGGTCCCTTAATTCCAGACTGATCCAGTTTTCTGATCAGGTGTGCATGAGATACTGAATCAAACGCTTGTGAAAAATACAAGAAAGCGACATCAGTTTGTTCACCATGGTCGATTGTTCTGACCATAAGATGTACCGTATCCAGGAGCTGAGTGACAGTAGAGCGTCCTTTGACGAAACCATGCTACATGGAATAGATTCTATTTTTTGGGTTCTGATCACGTGATCAAAATGGCAGGAAAAACTAAAGGCGGGGAAAGGATGAATCCCGGCTCGGATCCCAGCTCAAATCGTAGCTCGGATCCTGGCTCGGATCCCAGCTCAAATCCTAACTCGGATCCTGGCTCGGATCCTGGCTCGGATCCTGGCTCGAATCCTGGCTCGGATCCTGGCTCGAATCCTGCCTCGGATCCTGGCTCGAATCCTGGCTCAGATCCTGGCTCGGATCCTAGTTCGGATCCTGGCTCGGATCCTGGCTCGAATCCTGGCTCGGATCCTGGCTCGAATCCTGGCTCGGATCCTGGCTCGAATCCTGCCTCGGATCCTGGCTCGAATCCTGGCTCAGATCCTGGCTCGGATCCTGGCTCAGATCCTGGCTCGGATCCTAGCTCGGATCCTGGCTCGGATCCTGGCTCGAATCCTGGCTCGGATCCTGGCTCGAATCCTGGCTCAGATCCTGGCTCGGATCCTGGCTCGGATCCTGGCTCGGATCCTGGCTCGAATCCTAGCTCGGATCCTGGTTCGAATCCTGGCTGGGATCCTGGCTCGGATCCTGGCTGGGATCCTGGCTCGGATCCTGGCTTAATTCTTAGTTTATCTCAGCGGGGGCAGATTTAGTGATAACTATTACTAGTTATTATTTTCTGTCGGTATCATTCCTTATGATATTGTTGCCGCCAATTCGACCAAGTAAACAACAGGAGAAGAATGCACACAACCAAAAACCAATTGGTGCCACTTGCATATCATTAGATAAAAACTGAGTATGGATGACTGCACGTTTTTGAAAGTTACACGAGTTGTTTTGTTGTCTTTTTTGATACTCGTTACCATAGTTCCTGTCACCTCCCTAGTAAGTTAAATAATTGCATCTCTTGCAATTTCTTTGCACGCACTATGCCATCTACAGGTACACGTTTACACCCGGATTTCAGTATAATTTTCTACGGATAACAACTAGTG
The DNA here is from genome assembly GCF_042242905.1 of Orbicella faveolata. Lineage (NCBI taxonomy): Eukaryota > Metazoa > Cnidaria > Anthozoa > Scleractinia > Merulinidae > Orbicella > Orbicella faveolata. The sequence continues at coordinate 7,237,457 of NW_028301536.1, read as the reverse complement.
TTCTAGCTGAAAGCCGTTAACAGTTAGTGGTCAACGATAAGCTGCTATTCTGGTGTTCTTGTTTTCAGTACAGGTTCATTAAACTTGATTTGGTCATTTTAGAAAAATTTTGTTTTTATTTTAGTCACGCACTTAGTAACGTAATTGAATACGTCAATTTCAACTCTAGCGCGCGTGTCGTGACGTGTAAACCATGCCTTGCGTGTTGGGTAGAGCATGTATCCACTGGCAAAAGTAGCCACCGTCCTTAATATCGATATGGATATCGTATGCATGATATACATGAATTACCATTTTTTGAATTTTAGGAAAATGCTGCGCGGTGCTGTTGTACATTTGTATTCGACAGCATTGGGATCAACCCTACCATGTGAATAGTTTATCTCCGGCTGTGTATGTTAGTATGGGTACTGATAGGATGACAAGTGAAATTAGGAAATTATTAGAATATGGACACAACGCAAGTGAAATTATTTCTTAAGAGCAGCTTCGCCTAAATATCAACTAGACTTGGAAATAGCGAAAAAATCGAATTTCTTCAAACTCGCCCAGAATGAAGCCCTACGGGCACTAGTTACAAAAATATCGTTTTAAGTTCGATAAATCAAAAATTATTTTTTTCCGCAATTTTTTCGTTTCGATGCCCCAAATCGGCCAAAATCCATCGAAAATAAGCGGCATATTCAGAGGCTCGTAAACTCAAAAGTAAAAATCTTCATTACAAACTGATTGCACGTCGTATTTGTACTTCCTTTTTTGTCTATTTAGAGCTAAATAGATCGTGATTTGATTAGAACTTAAATATTTGACGAATTTCCTAAATTAACGACCCAAGACAGCTTTACAAGAGGTCTACATTTAGCCTATTTTCAAATGCTAAAAAGGCGTTCTGGTACACGGCTTTTCCCAAAACGACTAGTTTGGTGTAAAAGAGCATTCTTTCTTCTTCAAATTAGTGAAATAAAATTTTTGGGTAAATAAAATCGCGAGCGCTGAGATAGCGAACTAAATGCAGCACTTCTTCCTGAAAACGTGACCTTTGACCCGAGCGTAACGAAACCGATTACTGCAAGAAAACCCGGAAGAAAAGCAAACGCTTCGTTATTTTGAAACAATTTCTAGTGATATCTCTCCGAAACCATGATTGCAAGAAACTATTTCCAGATATGAAATCTTACAGGGTCAAAAAAGGAGCTAAAGGGCGCATTTTGACACAATAACTCTGTTTGCTGAAAATTGAAGTCAATGACCGTTAACGAATTCCAGTGAAATTTGCAAACTTGAAGTATGTTAGGCGATACTTACCTGAATATTTATATCAATAGAAGAGTCGTCTTCTTGGATTAACCTTCAAAAGAAGCAGGATCCAGATTTGAAAACCTCTAAAAGAAGAAATGTTTAATGTTCCGTGACCTGCCCGCCGCTATAAATTAGCTTAAATTCCATGCACATGCCGACCGCATGTTTGTCGTAAAACTCACTTAACTCCACTGACAGTTTCCATGGGCAACCCCAAAATAAACAATCCCCAAAAATGTAAAGTGAAATTGGCTGTCTTCATGAACAGTTAGAAGCTAAAGTCAAGTTCCATTACCTTTTAAAAGTGCTTGATTCTACTTTGTTCACTCAGTAGTTACTGTCACGTTCGAATACTGCGTAGTATCGGTCACGCCAAAACACTGCAGACCGTGCAGACTGAGTAAGTTTCCCATACAAAGTCTTGTACGCGTTTGTCTATTGAATCAAAAGTCAAATACTGCGCTTGTGCAGCCTGTGGATAAATGACAAACTTTCAGATATATTTAACACTATTTTGTAACTAGACCCAAAAAAAAGGAGTCACAATGAAAAGCCCAAACAAGTGTCTGCAGTCTGCACGGTCTGCACTGTTTTGGCGTGACCGATTCGCGGCATTCGAACGTGAGAGTAGTAGACAAAGTCGACGCAAACAAATAAATTCAAGCACTTTTTAAAGGTAATGGAACTTGACTCTAGCTTCTAACTGTTCATGAAGACAGCCAATTTCACTTTACATTTTTGGGGATTGTTTATTTTGGGGTTGCCCATGGAAACTGTCAGTGGAGTTAAGTGAGTTTTACGACAAACATGCGGTCGGCATGTGCATGGAATTTAAGCTAATTTATAGCGGCGGGCAGGTCACGGAACATTAAACATTTCTTCTTTTAGAGGTTTTCAAATCTGGATCCTGCTTCTTTTGAAGGTTAATCCAAGAAGACGACTCTTCTATTGATATAAATATTCAGGTAAGTATCGCCTAACATACTTCAAGTTTGCAAATTTCACTGGAATTCGTTAACGGTCATTGACTTCAATTTTCAGCAAACAGAGTTATTGTGTCAAAATGCGCCCTTTAGCTCCTTTTTTGACCCTGTAAGATTTCATATCTGGAAATAGTTTCTTGCAATCATGGTTTCGGAGAGATATCACTAGAAATTGTTTCAAAATAACGAAGCGTTTGCTTTTCTTCCGGGTTTTCTTGCAGTAATCGGTTTCGTTACGCTCGGGTCAAAGGTCACGTTTTCAGGAAGAAGTGCTGCATTTAGTTCGCTATCTCAGCGCTCGCGATTTTATTTACCCAAAAATTTTATTTCACTAATTTGAAGAAGAAAGAATGCTCTTTTACACCAAACTAGTCGTTTTGGGAAAAGCCGTGTACCAGAACGCCTTTTTAGCATTTGAAAATAGGCTAAATGTAGACCTCTTGTAAAGCTGTCTTGGGTCGTTAATTTAGGAAATTCGTCAAATATTTAAGTTCTAATCAAATCACGATCTATTTAGCTCTAAATAGACAAAAAAGGAAGTACAAATACGACGTGCAATCAGTTTGTAATGAAGATTTTTACTTTTGAGTTTACGAGCCTCTGAATATGCCGCTTATTTTCGATGGATTTTGGCCGATTTGGGGCATCGAAACGAAAAAATTGCGGAAAAAAATAATTTTTGATTTATCGAACTTAAAACGATATTTTTGTAACTAGTGCCCGTAGGGCTTCATTCTGGGCGAGTTTGAAGAAATTCGATTTTTTCGCTATTTCCAAGTCTAGTTGATATTTAGGCGAAGCTGCTCTTAATTTCACGAGTATACCATATGATTACCTTTTAATATCATCAGTGACAAATTACGCTTACAATTGTGGGGTTTTGACTAATTTATTGTATTGAGAAATTTCCCGCGAAACGTTGCCATGGTAGTTTTGTAATTTCACATGTGTAATTATAAATTAAGACTGAAATTTCTCGCCAAAATTAAAGAATGATTTGTGATTTGATACCGAGTTCAACTTACACGGCTAACAGCTCAGTGTTGTTTGAGAAAACTCCGGGAGGCAAGTCCTCTAACTGATTCTCTTGCAACTCCCTAACAAGAAAAACATCACAGTAAGTAATTTGAACCGAGGGGTATCAGTAATTTATCTAGGGTGATTGATCAGGTGAGGGTAGTTCTCAAAAGAACTGTTGTTGGTGAATTATGTTTCTCAAAAAACCAAGGAAGGTGTCAACTTCAGAGTCTAGATAAAAGCGTTTCAGGCCGTTGCTGTAAGTTTTTATTGTTTCCCAGTTTCTTTGTGGTCTCTCGGTCGGTTTTATTTAAGTCAAGAAAAAGTCGTTGATAAGGTGCCAGTAGCTATTGACATCTGCTAAATCACGTTTGTTGTAAGCTGGTGCATTAGCGTTCCAGAGTCAGTAGCTGAATAAAGCTTTACTGAAGGTTCAACATTGAGCCGATTCCCAGCCAATTTTGTAGTCTTGGGTTAAGAACAGCCTTAATAGATGTAACTGAAGTTTCTTGAATATTTCTCTCTATTTAATACGAAATGGCTTTCTGTTCTTGTGCCATTGAAGCGAGTTAAGTTTTTATAATTAGTTACAGAAATCTGAAGCAAAGTTAAATATCTGCAATGCACATATGTGGTTCCTGTAACTTAAGAATGGCTATGGGCGAAGCAAACAAAAGCAAACTCAACAAAACCAAAACAACGCAGTTCAGATTTCTGTAAACTTCTTGTTAGTTTTGCTGCTGCTGCTCCGCACTCTTTCTCTCGTTGTGCCAGGTTTTTGCGGTGCATACAATGTTTTTCACCATTGTCGTGCTCCGTTTTAAATAGTAGGGTATGACAGGAAAGCACAACATAGCAGACGCGAATTTGAATAATTATATATTCTGTTCTTTTCGTTTTGAAATCTGGTCTTTTCATCGGGTATTCTCTGTTAAGACTATTTAATCCGCCATTAAGAAATTTTTCATTGTTTCTACGTTTTACCTGGAATTTCTCAGATTACCTTTCGTTTTCAAGATTTCAGTGAAGGGATCTCGATCATTTGACGTGGGATTGCCAGCTGCCAGCTCTGATCTTCCGCAAAGACTGGGATGAGTAGCATCTGATATCAGTTTGGTTGTTGTGTGCATCTTACACCTAAATTACCTGGTCTGAGATTTTCAGGCAAGTATTATCTGCCTTGTTTTCAATCCCACGTCAAATGATCGAGATCCCTTCACTGAAATCTTCAAAACGAAAGGTTATCTGAGAAATTCCAAGTACAACGTAGAAAAAATGAAAAATTTCTTAATGGGGGATTAAATAAGCTTAACAGGGAATACCCGATGAAAAGACCAGATTTCAAAACGAAAATAACAGAATATATAATTATTCAAATTCGCGTCTGCTATATTTGAATTGGTTCACATGCACCCGAGAACCAGACTCGTTTACTTTTACTTTTTGAGAGTGGAACTTTTGCTCAAAACATGGTCCTGAGGCCGACGTCATCTAGTGCGGTTATCATGGCAACGATTACATCTGCCGATCCAAATATGGTTGTTTTTGTTTATCCCCCAAGGTAGCCTACCTCCACACAAAAATTGAAGGGGGGTTAAAATTTTTCATTTCCAACTTTGCTTCACTTTCCTGGAGAATTGCTCTTAAAGTGCTTTCCTAAGGGTGTTGACGAATGTGTTGCTTGCTGTTGAACGTTTGTATTCAACAGTATTGCGAGCAACCTAATTTCTCTCCAGCTGTGTTTGTTAAGAATAGGATTGATACTGAGTTCAACTTACAGCGACTTCAGCTTAGTGTTGTTTGAGAAAACTTCGGGAGGCAAGTCCTTTAACTGATTCTCCGACAATTTGCTAACAACAAAAACGTCACAGTAATTAGTTGGAGCCGAGTGGTATCAGTAATTTATCTAGGGTGATTGACTGGGGAGGCTAGTTCTGAAAGGTCTAGATCTAGTCTAGCTAAAAGCGTTTGTCGGTTGAAGGTGCTAGAAAGTGGTATGAGCTGTATGTGCAAAGTTTGTCAACAATTCGGCTATTATTCTTCATAAGCACTTAACGACTGGCAACATTTCGGCAATTATTCATTAAGAAGCTCTTAATGACTGGCCCCAAGGGATACAGTGAGTTTTTTCCCCGTATCCCACAATATTACCAGAAACAAAACTCACTGTTTCCCGTAGGGCCAATCATTAAGTGTTTTGTTATACCTCCCAACACAAAAATAATAATAATAAAAAAAAAAAAAACGGAGAAAAATTGTAGTTGTTTAGCATTTAACGGGAGAAACCGGTTCGTCAACAGTTTGTGGAGCTGGCGCGCTTTTCAAAAATTAAAACAGCATAACGAGTGGCGACCCTTCTGGGCTCGATTTCCGCCGCTCTCTCGAGTTCAGTCTACGTTCCTCCCCGGGGACTGACGGCTGCACGCGTGAGCGGGAAAGCACGCTTGTGAAGTAAATTCATAATTTAATTCATGCAGCGCACCTGGTCGCCGGGAATGTCATCTGATTACAACCTGGACAGGCCCACCCAACAACTACGGCTCGAAACATTTTTGTGCATTTTCCGTTCTCTTTTTTAAAATTTTGTTTTTCCAACCTACTTTGTTTCACATTTTCGCTGCGGAAGAGCACTGTATGCATGGATACTGTGTTGTAAGGAAGAGATTTTTTAAGCAGAGTAGCGCCGTTGGACTGTGGTTTAACAAACTGATCATGCATGCCAAAGGTCACATGGTCTGCATGGTTTCCGCTGTTAACTTGACCACCTGTAATTGTATGCTTAATTGGTAGTTCGGTTTGCTTTACCTGCGATTTAGCTCATTTAATGAAATACATCTATTGGACTGACTGTTTTGTTTCTTGAGCTCAATGTTTAGGTTTATCCATCTCTTTGTTGACTTTGTTATCCGACGTTCCGGAACCAAATGATTCAAATTTTCCCGACCCTGTTCGCTGAAAAAGTAACACATCTTGGCCATTGACCAACTTTTCTATCGTTTCTCGTTGTAAATTTTCAAACTTTCGATCTCAAATGTCTCTGAAGTTCTCTCGCACGCTATTTATCCTCCATCCCGGGCCGCAATCCGAACTGACGAGATAATTTATGCCCGACAAAACTCTGCGGGTGGTTATCTGATTGGTTAAGACGAACAAAAGGATCGCCATGAGTCCAGCCGTGTCTTCGGGGGAGGAGAGCGGGCTCCTCTCCTGACTATAAAATGTTTAAGCAAGCAACCGGAACGATGGTCCTGCTGGTGTACGTTGGATCAATAGTGATCTAATCGGCTTCACATGTAAAATGAAGAATACAAAAGCAAAAACCGACACAACGTAGGATGATTTTTTGAAGGTGTGCTATATTTCGGCTGGCCAAACCAGCCTTCTTCAGGTACAATGAAAATTTTACATTGGGACGTGTTTTTTTGCAGCCGATATTTACGTAATACCGGAAATATGTAAAAGTAATTGACAGTGTAAATTAAGGATAAGCATACGGTAAAATAAAATAACATGACAAAAGAACATAATAAAAGAAAACAAATGGAAACAATTATATGTTTCTTCGCGGATGTTCAGACCATCAGGATCAATTGTTCTGCCTTTTTGAATCGAAAAAGCTTCCCTGGCCTCACGGATAGAGTCTCGGTTCGAAAAGATTTTTTCGACGGGGATTAATTGCATGTCGTTAGCAGTGTGGTTAGGAGAGGACAGGAAATGTTCGGCGGCTGTAGTAGGCTGTAGTACTAACAACAAATCTAAACCTCTCTCCTGAACAGCGGCAGGTAATCGAACCTACGACCCTTCCCGATCGATCCGAAGGAATCGTAAACGTTTTCGCGTAACCAAAGCAGTTCATCGCCTGCAACGATGTCGTTCTTGATCGTAGTAATAATCGTCTTTTGTAGCAGCTTGTAGCAGCCGAGAAGGTGAGAAGATAAGTTTAAACTCTGAGAATTCAACCAGCTGTCACTTTACACCAGGACAAAGAAATTGTAAAATCAAATTGGAATCGGCAGTGGGGAAGTTTCAAGAAACATATACCTGACTTCAAGAAAAGCTCAGGAGGAAGCCTTGAGCCAGGTTAAAGAACAAGCAGATTCTAGCAATCCAAAATGTTATGACATTTAATTGCCAGAATAAGTCAAAGCTCCGTGGTGTAATATTGTGCCATGTATAAATTTCATGTACTTGGAGGATGTAGCAAACAGTATGAACATTTCAACTTGAAATTTGGTTTGTTTCTTCGCAGATGTTATCTGTTACACTTTTATTAGCTACAAAAGCTTTTGCTATTAGAGATATAGAATATCTTTAACTGACACCTCCCCTGTACTCCCCCCTCCCCCACAAACACAAACAAACCCTTTATGGTTAGGCAAGTATTTTATTTGTTTTTAGATATAGCCTCCACCCAAATGCATTTTTAAAATTATTTGTGGAAATGTTGTGTCAAAGAAAATAACCATAAGCACAAGCTGACCACTGCCCTTCTCTCTCTTCACTTTAATAAAGGAAGCAGCTACAAGTAGCACAACTCCACTTCCATTATTACAAATTGTAGTTCCAGAAAATATCCATACCCCCATTTCACGTACGCCCTCATCCTCCCCGGAATTTCCATATTTTGAAGACAGAAATAACCCTCCCACCCCTCCGGAATATCCACAAGTATTGTTTTGCATGAACACGAAATTATCTTAAGTCCTTGCGTGATTATGTAAAGTCCCTAGGGGCATACCTCTATAAAAAGGATCACGCGGTTCGAATCTCGCAGAGGGGACGCTAATTCGTTAAGAGACGCTAAGTTCATACAGAGAAAGAATCATAACCTAAACGCAAGGTTTACGAACGGGAAAGCATTACAAGAATTGTAAGTAGAATTATAACATATTTTCAGTGTGTATTACTTCAAGGACAATTACGACAATTACGGCACAGAGCCTCAAAGTAATTGTAATTTGTTTCTTTCAGTTTGACTGTATACTTCCAGACAGAAGGAGTGTAAAAATAAATCCTCATAATTCCCAGCTGTTATGGTCTGATTCAAGTGCAAAACAAGTATTTTATACACCCCCCATACCCTCTGGAAAACATAGTTTTGACAAGAAAGTGTGTTAAAGTTAAAGTAAATACTCCTAACACTTAGGCGTAGATGCATTGCACATCAACGCTGTTTATTCTCGATTGATATCGATCGTAACATCTGAAGATACACACAAAGAAAACATACAGCAATGTATTGAAACATGCTTTAATAGAAAATAGATAAAATGGTAACTTGTCAAATTACCTTCCTATACGACTATTTTCCTTTGTAAATGTGGCACAATTTCCGTTGAAGGACTGATAAGATGAGTATGGATCAAATTGACACCACAGGTTCTTTTTACGCGGATGCGAAGCAATCCGTGTTAGAAATTAGATCGAGTGTTTTTTTTTTTTCTTCATTGTAGTCGCAAATAGCAAGGCAAGTTGTTGTTGGCTACAGGTAATAACAATGTAGCCAATGGTAACTCCTGCCGTTTTTTATCCGGATTCAAGGTTGGCTTTGTCGCAACATGGAAAGCTTCATGTGGTAAGCTTTGAGACTGCTTCACGAGATACACAAACCCTCAACTTGCCTCGAAATGTGAGCGAATGTTATGCGTGACAAGTTGTGAGTTTGAGGACCGAGCAGCAAAGGCAAAATTAATTTGTTGCTCAAAGTAGAACCGCTCTCAACTATTCGCAACAACAAGTTAATCACGCAAGGTGAAAAACTCGAAACATCAGCCAAATTGAGAGTTTTTGTATCGAATATATCGTCGCCGCCTTAAAGCGGCGATATACGAGATACGGGTTTTTGTTTCTCGTTTTTGTTTCGCTGCCTTTAGAACACAGCACAACATATTCCTTTTTTTTTTGGTATAACACGTTAGGTGGACTGCATGTGTTCAAAGAAAATTTGGAGGTGTATATTTAATAAAGAACCATCGAAATAACCTCTTGTTTAGTTATTACAAACTTGGATTTCGTTTTTTTGAGCTTAATTTATTTTCGCATTGCTTCGATTTGAAAAATTTAAACCTGGAAAAGCATTTCGAACGCTTGAGGAAGGACTTATTGTTTACCCTGCAACTTACTTGATCTGACCAAATGTCTATATGTTGTTTACACTTCCAGAACAGACAGCAGCGTCTTAAGAAACTAGAATTCCTTTTTAAGAACGAGCAAAGCCATACATAACCAGCCGAACGAGAACTGTACGGCTCGTAGAAAACTTGGGGTATCATTCGCAATAAACTGTTCAGAATAATAGAAAACAATATATTGATTCGAGAGCATCCATGTGTTCTAATCGATTCAGGCGACACGTATGCAAATAGCGTTCGGAAAATTACTAGCGTTTTGATTTCTTTTGAGCGTGGTTGTTTGCTTGAGGACGTTTTATCTACTTCTAAACGAAAAGGTGAATGAATGGAAGGGCATCTAAAAACTAACTCGACCGTCTCACCCCCCTTCCCCTCCGGAATTTCCTGGTTCTCGTTGACTCCTCTCCACCCCTCCGAAATTTCAAATTCCCTCCGTGTTGGTGGTATGGATATTTTCTGGAACCACACAACAACAAAATTCAATAAATAATAACAATTAAATCATCCATGCAAATAACTGTGCAAAAATATGAAAATAATTAATAATATAAATGATGAAAGAACCAATCAGACAAGAGGGTTTTCAATATGTAATGCACCGGTTGGAGTCTCTACTAACCATAAATCAAACATAAAAGAAGTGTACAGAGTAGCATTAATATTCCCCTAACAAAACTATCGTGTTATCAGCCTTTGGAAGATTATTTATTTCACTCCGATATTTACTATTCTTTGTTAATTTTCAGACCAAAATAGTGCTGTAAATTCCACAAAGCATGACCACCTTAAGATTTATGGTATATGGATAATTCAAATGACAATGTTGCTCTTGCAGTTCCATAATAGAGAAAGAGAAGGAGATGGAGATAGAGCCACCAATAATGGTAAAGTTATGTTGCTGATGTTCTAATCAACCAAAAAAAGTTACAACGATGCCTTCAAGATGTATTGTTGTACAATGTTGCATTACAGGCTGAATAGCCTTTCATCCCCAGTTACGTCATACGAATTGTAATAAAACCCTGACACTGCATCATTTCCCATTCATCTTGTTCATCTAGTTTCCCAAAAAATTATTCCATAGTGTATGGCACACCAATATGAATCACTCTCTTCACATTAGGCACGTCTACATTTACAGCGGAGCTCCGGCGGCCCGAAGGGCCGCCAAGCGGAACCCCATACTCATATAGGAAAGAAAAGGAAACCCATGAGTTGATTTTCTTATGGTTATCACGGCTAGCTCGTGGGCGCGTACGCACGACGACGGCGGCGACGACGACGGAGTCGCGCAACATGCCGTATTTGACATAAAGATGTTGGCTGAAATGCGTAGTAGACCCAGGTGGATAGAACTGCTGTTTGCCAAGTTCTTGCTAGATATAACAAACAGAACTCACCAGAAGGTTTCCAAGTTGCTTTTGAAAATTGTCAAGAAATTAACTCTTCTTTGAGTTATATTGCAAATAATGACCTCCATAACATTTATTGCCTTCTCATTCTTCCTGTTGCCCTTGGTTAAATTCTAGAGAAGGTTGTTTTTCCCTGTTTGGTTTGGCTTTCACGGTATTAACATTTTCCATACCTTCATTGTAGGCTCTATAACAAGCTGTTACACAATATAGAGAGAATATGTTTCGGACTATTTCGCATAAGTACCCAAAAGATCAAAAGAAAACTGTTCAGGATCGATGTTTTACGACAAAAAATTAAAACAAGCCAAACAGAAAAAGTATCTTGCGGGGCCAGCGAAAGGGGTTTGGGGGGGGGGGGGGCGGGGGGGGGGAGTTTAATGATCTCTTGATTGTGGAAGACTCTTCTATATATATATAAATTTATATATATATATATATATGAAAAGAACAAAATGGGGCTCTTTGAAAAAAAGGTAGGAAAGTTGGCACCGTTGTAAAAGAACTCGTTAAATACATTCCCTGCACGGAATGATGAGTAAAATTAAAATATACACAAAAAGTCTCTGAGTTCAAATAGTTGTTATTCTGCTACTCTCTTCAAACCTATGTAAATAACCAGGATGTAAATAGTTCTTACCACTGTTAACTTTTATCCTCCTCTATCGGCTCGACTTGTATTTTAAAAGTCTTTTAAAATCTTCTCTTCCTCAGTGATGGAGTTTCCATAAACGCTTTCTTGTGTCCATAAGCAAATTTTACAATGTCATTGATAGACGTATTACACGAAGTATCCTGATTACTTTGCTTTAACAACTGCACCTCGCTCGTTTAACTTCTATATTTTATCGAACATGATCGCATATGAAAGAGAAGAAACAACAACACAGCTGTCCCTGCCTTTTTCTAGACGCTCCACCAAAAAAGGCAAAAAGAAACCCGTTGGTGAAATATTCAGAAAAAATTGCAATCGTTTCCAAAGCGACGGTATTCAAGGTGTCTTTCTGTTCTCTTTTTAACTCTGAATCACTGGACTTCAGCGAAGTGAAAGCCTCTGTCAAGGCTTCTTCGAATTCCCATCTGTCGACACTGACTTACAACACATGTACAGCCCTTCTGACCTTCTCTCGCTACCTCTCTGCCCTCCCTCAGGATTAATTTCTGAGTATGAGCAGATGTGTTGGCAGGAATTATGCATGCGCCATCTGTTGTCCGTGATTTACGGATATCCGGTATTGGCTGCGACCAGAGCCCTCCATTTCGCCGACCACGTGACCAAAGACCCGGAGGCTCTGGGGACGAGAATGGAGTTCGGCCTCTTAATACGGGGAGCTTAAGAAAACCACGACGGTAACGGCAACGGGAACGTCTCTTGACAAGAGATTCAATAAACAGTAGAATGGCATGTGCGTTATGATTCTTTGCCGTCCTCTGCAAAACAACAATGTGAGATTCTGCGCTGTCTGGAGAACGAGAACCACAACGGCTAATTTTTTACATTTCTATTTCAAATTTATCGCTGTGTTTCAGATTCAATTACGTGATGGTTTTGACAGTGACTTTAAAGTAACGCGAGATTCGTGGGTATAATATGAATTCATTTTTTAATCGACGTTGTTCTCGTCGTGGTTTCTTAAACTCCCTAATAATTCCAAGACGGTGGCTGGAACTGGTCAAGAATTGGTAAGAACATATCTTTTCCGTTCGGACATTTCGGTTGGAAATTTTTGGACTAACTTTCAAGACATTCCGTTTATTTCGGAAATTGTCTGCAACTCCTTTAATCAGCAGTCTCTCCCTTAGTCATTACCAGTTCTTAAACGGCCAATTTAGACAAAACACACATGGAGTTGCCATTTTGGTCAGATTAGAGCTGTTTTTATCGAGTTTTTCGAAAATGTTTGCTTTTGTCGAAGGCAAGGCACGATTTAAATACCACTTATAAACATGAGCAGGAGGCCTGTGAGGTATCGCGCTCAAGAAATACTTGATTATAATTTGGATGGAAACTTCGCTTTTCCCTCGGATAACGGCTTTGAATCTGACATCGAAGGATTCGAAAGTGACAATGACGATGATTTAACACGCAAATGCCACATCAGGAGCCAGATTGATTTGAGAAATTTCGTCATTATTGAGGATTAGGAAGCAGAGGACGCAGATGATAGCGATTTAAGAGCAGCAGGAAGGCCAAATAACCATTCTTTCGGAGTGTTGTCCAATACTCACCACTTGTTCAAGTCGCGAAGGTTCGCAAATTGACGCGTAGCACACTTTTAAAGAAAAGGTTGTTTCTAGTTTATTTCTTACTTCTCGATGGCTTCGCGTTTGCCTCGCCATGAAGTTCAAAAGGGAGCGAAGGTTGTGTTTTTTCGCTGCCGTCAATAAACTTGACGGACCTCTCAAGAAACAGATGTTCACTTTAACTTGTTCAAAAGGTAATGGTATGCGGGTTGTGACTGGTGGATTTTGATCCATTTTTTTAATTTGTTCGGGTTTTGGTTTTGTGAGGTTCCTCTATTATGCAGCGAAAAAATGAAACATTCAAGGAGAAGCAAAATTACACGGGTGTCTGGAAAACCCGAATAGTTAATAGCGAACAGCGAATAGTCCCGAATAGCGAATAGCGAATAGTACGAATAGTCTCCAATAGTGCGAATAGTGGCGCACAGTCTCGAATAATGGCGAATAGTGGCAAATAGTGGCAAATTAGTGGCAAATCGTAGCAAATAAGGTACCCACTATCTCGCAGTCAACCTCGCAGCAACGTGGAACGGGATTTTCCCGCTAAAAAGCACAGACGCTTATCAGGACAAAAGGTGTTTCTAAACGTAATTTCTTCTGTTTTAACCACTCCAAAAGCGTAAATACGTCTTTATTAGGTTATCCTTATGTTTTCTGTTTTCTTAATGTCGGCGATGGACAGCCTGAACCTGCGTCCGGAGAAGAAAAGGTAATAAATTCACTGAAATTCTGTTGCTTATTTGGATAATTAATTAACGCAAGGATACTAGACCTAAGGCGGTGACTATTGACGACTATTCGTCACTATTTTTTGCCGTCCTCAGCGGGCAGAGGCGGTGATATCGAAAAACCGAAACGGTGAAATTCGAGATTTGCCTTCTAGTGTCCTGGCTAATGAACGTCTAGAGACCTAGACTGATTGCTCTTGAAGTTATTTCAACTTTTTCCCCGCGCGCTCAAGATAATGTAGTGGAGCAAATATCGAATGCACTAAGCGCACGGAGACAGCTTTGGAGATGTTAAATTCAAGGCTACGAGAGGTGAGTTCACGTTCGATTCTTTCAGGCAAATGCAAATAGTTACCCCTGCTAGCATTGATTACTAAGCCACAACAACTGCTGGTATTCCAGTAATGATTTTTTTCCAACATAATAGGCACTTTCATTTTTAATGATCCGCATAAAGGTGCTGATAATATTTTCATGATATTTTGGGAGGGAATAAAATTATTCAGTGTGTTGTTCGTTTTATCAGTTACATCAGGCGTTCATGATGAAGCCAAGATACCTTATAAAGTAGTTGCAATACACGGTTGTTATTCATGTCACCCTTGGCCCCAAACCCAGGTTGGCACATCCTTCTTAACATAATGTTCAGGACGTGGGGGTAACATCAAACAAAGAACATATCCTTTTCAAAAACCCTTGAATTATTTGCTATTAAACCATTAGCCTTCCCCATCTGGGTTGAGGCATTATCCCCAACCAACCCTGAAACATTAGTTATGCCATGAACAACATGATATTCTACATCAGACTGGTGTTTTCCTGACCCACTCGCAGTCAAACTGTTACCAAGGACATATGCCCTGGGCTTATTGATCTCTGGGCACCGGGTGTGGACACCTACAATGCGCCGCTCTTCGCCACCTTTGTTGGAGTCATCACTCCATACATGGAAATAATATTGGCTACTTGCAATTTTTTTGCGTAATATTAGTTTATCGGCCTCACCTAATAGGATATTTCAGTCTGCAGTGTGGATGGCGAGACAACATTTGTTGGGGGGCTACAGTTAAATAAAATACTAGAAATTGGATGTAATGCGATGGGTGTCTTTTGGCTAGAAAGCAAACATACATGCTGTTAATATCTCATGTAGGCTAGAAACATGACTGTTCTGTGATTTGTTCCATTTTTGCCGTGAGAAAATGTGTCCACAAGGGAATACCTAGGTTTCTTTACATTTTCACCATTTTCCTTTAATTGTCTTTTCAGCTTTTTGGAAGCAGATTTGGTCCCTCGTAGTTTGTTATCGACTTGTTTCGTTTTCAATTCAATAGACTTCAAAGTTCTTTCACGCTTCTTTGCTTCAGTTTGTAACTTTAAGACACCTTTCATTAGGTCATTGTTAATTCTTCTCAAAAATACTGTAAATATGAAAATGTCATAATAATTAAAAACTGTTCCTTACTATGATAAATAGGACCCTTACAAGTTTTATGAGAGTACAAACTTTTATTTTGTGTCATTTGAATAATGAATTTAAGGATAGAAAAATTAAAGTATGCGGTGTACTTGTGTGGATTTCTGAAAGTTACTGTTTCCTCGGTCTGCTTATATCGAGTCGACATGTTGACCTGCTAATTTACAAAATAAAAGGCAGACAAACCCTTTGGGAAAAAATGCATTCTCACAAAAGTTATGTCTAGACTAAAATTTGTTGGTCATATGCATGCACTTTCGGTTAAAAGGCTGTGTTTTTTTTTTCTACCAGAAGTTCTGGCGTAATATACGAAAGCCGGCCGGTCACATAAAATTAAACATAATCTAAATATCTATCTAATTTTGAACATTTCGCAATGATTTGAGCAAGCAGGCTTTTTCAAAAGAGGATTTAGCTCCGATTCAAATCTTGTTTACTGCGTACCCAGCTATAAAAGAGCCCTTTTTTTGCGAAGCGGTGATATCCAGTCCAGAGTATGTTATTAAATTTTTGTTTGCTTCGCAACTAGGCGTCCAACTCGATGACCAAAATCGCCGCTTCAAGTTTGGTATTTAGACACAAACCCGTGCCCTATGTGACCATACCATTTAGTTTGCTTTATTTTACAAACTGTTTTTACTATTTTGCTTTTAAGTATTCCTTGACCCCTTGTAGTGGTAATATATTAACCTATAAGTTTGAATTTAAAAATTTTGGTGACAACACCGGTAACCATTGGCCGTCGATATAAAACCCGGCAGATGGAACATTCCGGAACATCCCGGAACATCGAATAATTATAATAATTATGACAAAAATATGTAAAATTAGATTAGAGCAGCGCATTCACGCGCGTACTTCGCATGTCTGGTCTACTTAAAACTAAGTTTGATCGAATGTCAGATAACGATCTGCATGTGAAATTGAACTAGCGATGAGTAGATTATAGCCTGCGGTAAAAGTATTTTTAATTAATTAAGTATTAACTTTTACTGGACGAAACATTATCTAAGAAATGCATTTCAACAGTTGGCGACACTTAGATTTTAATTTCAGATCGCCAACACATGTAACAAATATTTCGTGAGACAATAAAGTTTTGACCAGTGACCCTGCAAGACAGCGCGCGCGTCGCCAGATGTTTGTAAATTTTGTGTTTGTATTTGTTTACACTTCATCAGAGCTCGAGCAATCCGAACTAGTTTAAAAAAAAGAAACTCAATGCCGAAGAGTTTCTATTTCCATCTCATGGAGAAACTATTTCCTCATGAGAAATCGTGTATATACGCATATCTTTGTATTGACGTAATGAATTGAATAAAGAAATCACACTCGTGTATTCATATTTTTAGGTCTGATTAAGGAGTTCGAACGCCACCACCTTGGTTTTCTGTGAAGAACGAAATCTGGGAATAAGGGACAGTCACGGCATTAAACTGACGGCGAACGACTGGAAGGAATGGATTACTCTTCTTAGTTGCTAGCCTTCACTCATTGCAATCACTTTGGTTTTTCTTTCTTTTTTCCTGTTTTTTTTTTTTTTATTTGTTATATTTTTGTTTTGTTTTTATTTTCCGAGCTGATATCAATATATTTTTGTTTGATTTAATTTCTAAAAATTTAATTTTACATATTTTTTGCATAATTATTATGATTATTCGATGTTTCGTGATGTTCCGGAATGTGCGGGATGTTCCGGAATGTTCCATGTTCCTGGTTTTATCGACGGCCATAACCATTGACATCGCCACAATTTTTTAAAATTATGTGTTTGTGGGAAAGCGGCATTTAGTGTTAATTCAGAAACTTTAAGAAACACTTTTTAGGAGATTTATAGACGGCTTGATGACTACTTGAGCAGACACTTACCTATACTTCGTCGTAGAGTTTGTATTGTCCTCTTCAGGCCGGCACTTTCACACTGTAGGCGTTTACAGAATCGCTCAAGTTTGTCGATTTTTTCCTCGCTCGACAGGTTTTTCAATTCTACTCGGACACTGTTTGTAGCTTTTTTTTTTTTTCACGTTTTCATTGGTAATTTCTTTCTTCTTCTTTACTGACGGTTGATTTAACCGGGAAAACTGACTGCCGTGAACTATTTTTCGTCCCATCTGCTCGACATTTTGTTGTAATTTAAAAATAAGTTGCTTCAGTGAGCTTGAATGT